>NC_057804.1:630443111-630743111 GCF_018294505.1 Triticum aestivum | reverse complement strand
CGGTGATTTGGACCACGACGAGTACGACTCCATCAACTCCATTCTCTTGAATGCTTCCGCTCGCGATCTACAAGGGTATGTAGATGCACTCCTCTCTCTCTCGTTGCAAGATGACTCCATAGATTGATCTTGGTGATGCATAGAAAATTTTAAATTTCTGCTACGATCCCCATTAGTAGTAGCTAGTCATTGGACAGCACACATAGAACTCAGTGCTTAAGGAGGGTTCTAGTGAGACAATCCACCATGTACTCCTACATGGACTCTCACCGCTACCTTTTACCAAATCGTGTTCACACACTTCACTCTCAGCATCAGAACATAGCATAACACTCCAATTCATTCCCAATGAATCAGACCTGACACACGCTAAGCAATAGCAGGCATGGCATGGTAGGAACACAACAATGGCTTCAATAAACTCCTACACATGCTAGTGGGTTTCAACTATTTACTGTGTCAATGACAGGTCATGCAGAGGAATAGGTTCAACTACCGCAACATAAAGTAGCAATTGAATCATTGTGGTCCTAATGCAATAATAGAGAGCAGGAGCGAGAGAGTAGGATTGTATCAGAATGAACAAGGGGTTTGCTTGCCTGGTAGATCAACAGGGGCACTGCTCCTCAGACAGGTACTCTGGAACGGTCTCCGGAGCAGGACCTATCAAGAAGGAATGGTGCCGACAATCAAAACACAAGCATATGCAACAATATGATGCATGATCATGGCATGTATATGTGATGTTGTTTGAGCTAATGCAGCTAGCATTCATTTGGTTGAAGTCCATTTGAACCAAAGGTTCAAATGCAATTCCAAAATAAGCTCTTATATATGCTATTTAAGTGTTTTCACTTATACAGTAGGTATAAGTTTGTTTGTCATGCATGAAACTAGTACATATGGGTAGATTGAATTTTTCTAATATTTTTTCATATATAAATTATTTCAATCTGAGCTACTGTTGAATTTCTATGAATTTTTGAAGTTCATAACATTTTTTGAATTTACCTGATTTGTTTTTAAACCAAAAGAAGTTGCTCAGAAGAGATAGATGTATCCCAACCTCTATTGCTCTCGCGTAAAAAAAGGTCAATTGCGTCAGCATTGCATCATGACTATGTCAACAGGTCAACGACACTGACCAGGTCAAACCTAACGTGTGGGGTCCACACGTCAGTGTCACAGGTTACACAGGGGGGGGGGGGGTTAGATTATCTTAATTAAAGGATTAGTGGCGCAGGGCACACTGGTCAGTGTCAGGGGGGTTAGTTAACGGTGATTAGCCCTATGCTAATCACCTGACCGACGGGGCCTACCTGACAAGCCGGCGAGGTCAAAACGGTCAAACCCACCAGCGTTTAGCCGCCGACGAGGCCGAACGTGGCAGAGGTGCACGGGAATCGCCCTCCGGCAACCATTCGGGGGGCGGAGACCACGGACAAGGAGCCGAGGCTCGTCCGCGTCGGTTGGAGCAAGCGGGAGGGTGCGGGGGTGCCGGAGCTCGTCGGAAACGAGCTCGAGGCGGCGGTCGGAGTTCAGCTCCGAGCGGGCACAGACTGCGGGGCACGACAGGAGCTGCGGGCGGCGGCGCTGTCTTGCGGGGAGGCTGCTGAGCGTGTTGGCGTGTGCGGGTATGAGCTGCGGTGGCTAGAGCGACGACGGCGACTTGAACGGCAGCGAGGTGCTATGACCATGACGACAGATAGAGCTACGGCGCGAGAACGGCGAGATGGGGAGGGGGAAACGAAGCAGGAGCTCATAGCGGTTCCAGTGGAGTCTTCAGCGAGCTCGGGGGAGGTTGTACGTGAGAAGAATGGCGAGGGCGATCTCCGGTGGCTGGAGGTGAATACGACGGCGATGGCGGAGCTCTAGGGCCTCTCGTGGCGCTTGGCTTGACAGAGAGCTAGCAGGCAATGGCGCGGAGCTTCCGGGCACGAAGAGAGGGTGAGGGGGAGACGGTAGCTACGGCAATGGCGAGCGGCGGCAACGGTGGCGCTCGGGCGGGTGAGAGAGAGATACCCAGGGGAGGAGGGAGAGCGAGAGAGAGTGATAGGGTCCGGGGTGGCACGTGGCGTCGTCGAGGACGTCCAGGTGTCAAGGGGGAGGATAGGCAGGCAGGTGGCATGGCGGCACGGCGGTGCGCGCGCGTCGGCCACACGCCCCTGGCCTCTTGGCGGGAGGTTGGGGGTGACTCGCACGGCTAGCTGGCAGGGCCGGCCCGCTGGGCCGCACAATGCCAGGCCTCCAGGTAAGTTTCTTCTTTTATTTTTCTTTTCTATTTTCTGACATTTGTTTCTGGTTTTTAAATAATATTAAAGTAATTTATTTTCTTATGCCAATTTTTGTAGGAGCTAATTTTATTATTCCAGAGCTCCTCAACAACTGACATAATTTTTGGACATGTATTATATATATAACATATATATATATATATATATATATATATCCAAAGCAAATAATTATGCATTAATTCCAAATGGACAAAATAAATATTTATGAGCTCCTAACAATATTGGTTTGATTTTTTACTTCTGATCAATATTTTGAGAGAGCAACATGAACATTTTCTTGGACCTTTTTGTAGCATTTTTTATCTGGGTCATTTACAGAAATGAATTCTGAGGGTTTCACAAATCGCCATTTCAAATTCAGATGAAATTTAAACATGATGCACACATGACTAGCTAGTCTAGGTCATACCAGAACTAGGGATGTGACAACTCGCCCCCACTTGAAAGAATCTCGTCTCGAGATTCAGTGGTCGACAGAAAGAAAGTGGGGTACTCCAGTCGAAGACGATCTTCTCTCTCCCAAGTAGCTTCTCTCTCGGAATGATGAGACCACTGAACCTTGAGAAACTTGATGTTCTGACGTCGGGTGACACGCTCTGCTTGATCAAGAATGCGAACCGGGTACTCTCGGTAGGTGAGGTTATCCTGGAGATCAAGCGTTTCGTGGTCCACTCCGCATATGGGATCCGAGAAGCAACGCGTGAGTTGAGAGATGTGGAAGACATCATGAACTCGAGAAATATGTGGGGGTAGTTCCAACTGGTAGGCAACCTCTCCTCGTTTAGCGAGAATACGAAAAGGACCAATTTAACAAGGAGCCAACTTGTCGTTGATACCGAAACGATGGGTACCCTCAAAGGAGTAACCCGAAGGTAAGCTTTGTTGCCAATTTCATAAGTCATTTCCTTATGACGATGGTCATACTGACTCTTTTGACGAGACTGCGCTGTTTTCAAGTTCTCACGAATGATGTGAACTTGCTGTTCTACCTCCTAGATCATGTCCGGTCCAAAGAATTGTCTTTCACCGGTTTCCGACCAGTTCAAAGGTGTTCGACATCTTCGTCCATAGAGAATCTCAAAAGGAGCTTTCTTGAGACTGGATTGGTAGCTATTGTTATAAGCAAACTCGGCAAAAGGAAGACATTTCTCCCAATCCATACCGAATGAGATAACGCAAGCTCTAAGCATGTCTTAGAGAATTTGCTTGACCCTTTCCACCTGACAACTCGACTGAGGGTGGAAAGCGGTACTGAAGGAAAGATGGGTTCCCATGGCAGTTTGGAAACTCTCCCAGAAATGAGAAGTGAAAAGACTACCAGGGACTGAATTTATCTCTAGTGCAACACCATGAAGTGACATTATTCGAGAGATATATAAGTCAGTGAGCTGACTAGCAGTGATACTCTCTCGAACAGGTAGGAAGTGAGCCACTTTGGAAAGTCGTTCAATGACTATGAAGATAGCATTATTCCCTCTCTAGGTCCTGGGAAAGCCGGTGATGAAGTCCATACCAACTTTATCCCATTTCCACTCAGGAACAACTAAAGGCTGAAGGGTGCTAGCAGGTCTCTGATGCTCTGCCTTAACGCGATGACAAACGTCCCAGTTAGCAATAAACTGAGCGATTTCTCTCTTCATCCTAGTCCACTAGAACCTCTGGCGTAGGTCCTGATACATCTTAGTACTACCGGGATGAATCGTGAGAGAAGATTCATGCGCCTCTTTAAGGATGAGTTGTCGAAGATGGTGCTTCTTGGGGACCACTAGGCGGTCCCCAAAGAAAACAACACCTTGATCATCTATAGAGAAACTACCAGCAATACCCTTGGCAACGTTTCTCTTGATCTGGGTAATCCCCGTATCATGCTTCCGGGCTTCTATGATATGATCCACAAGTGTAGGTTTCAACACCAAGGTAGAAAGCAATCCGTGAGGAGCAATGTGAATGTTAAGCTTACAGAATTCCACATGGAGAAGTGGTTGGCCCTGCTGCAACACGAGATTGTTGCAATAGGATTTACGGCTTAGCGCATCAGCCATGAAATTATTGGCTTTGCCTGGAATGTAGGTAATCCCTAGATCATAATCTGAGATCACTTCCAACCAACATCTTTGCCTAAGGTTCAGATCTGGTTGTGTGAAGATATACTTGAGGCTTTGGTGATCGGTATAGATCTCGCAACGTTTACCAAGAAGGTAATGCCTCCAGGTCTTAAGTGCATAGACTACAGCTACAAGCTCTAGATCATGTGTAGGATAATTCTCCTCATGTGGATGCAACTGTCGAGATGCATAGGCAATCACATGATGATCCTGCATAAGAATGCAACCTACTCCATGTCGTGAGGCATCACAATAGATAACACAGTCTTTAGTGAAATCCGGTGGCACAAGTATGGGAGCAGAAGTCACGCATCTTTTCAGTTCCTGGAAACTGTACTCACACCGTGGGGACCACTCAAACTTTTTATCTTTCTTGAGAAGTTCCCTGAGAGGCTTGGCCACTTTGGAGAAGTTTTCAACAAAGCGGAGACAATAACTGGCTAGACCAAGGAAACTCCTGACTTGTTTAACTGTTTCAGGTGGAGTCCAATCGAGAACGGCCTGAACTCTCTCGGGATTCAAAACAATGCCCTTACCAGAGATTACATGGCCTAGGTAGGTCACTTCTGGCAACCAAAATTCACACTTGGAGAACTTGGCATAAAGGCGGTGCTCTCTGAGTTTTTCTAACACAAGTCTAAGATGTTCGACATGCTCTTCCTCGTTCTTCAAGTAAATAAGAATATCATCGAGGTAAACCACGATGAACTTATCTAGGTACTCCATGAAGATCGAGTTCATCAAACGGGAGAATGTAGCTGGAGCGTTGGTTAGACTAAAGGACATGATGGTGTACTTGTACTAGCCATAACGAGTGACAAAAGCCATCTTGGGGATGTCCCCATTTCTGATCTTGATTTGGTGATAGCCTAGCCTCAAATCCATCTTGGAAAAGACTAAGGATCCAGCAAGCTGATCATATAGGTCGTTGATCCTAGGAAGTGGATATTTGTTCTTTATCGTGACCAAATTAACAGGGCGATAATCTACAACCATCTGGACCGTACCATCCTTCTTCTTGACGAAGAGGACAGGCCAAGCCCAAGGAGCAGAACTAGGACAGATGAAACCCTTTTTGCATGGACTCATCAAGTTGTTTCTTAAGCTCAGCTAGTTCTAAGGGTGCCATCTTGTAAGGTCTCCTAGAGATTGGAGTGGTTCCTGGGATAAGATCTATGACAAACTCTATATCTCTGTCAGGTGGAACACCTAGCAGTTCTTCTGGAAAGACATCCGGAAAGTCACGAACTACCGGGATATCTTCAAGGTCTGGGAGAGGGCTTGCATTAAGAGAATAGAGCTGATGCATTGCAACTCTAGTGGAGACAGTGACTATCTTGCCAGATGGTTGTGTAAGCCGAATAGACCTGGTGTAACAATCAATATTGGCATGATGAGCTATCATCCAGTCCATACCCAAGATGATGTTAATATCTGAGGACTTGAGGGCTACAAGTGATGCAAGGAATACAAGTCTGTCAACAAGGATTTCATTACCATATCTTATTCTGGTGGTTTTCCATCTAGACCTTGGGGTTTGGATTTCAAGCGGAGTTGGCATATCTCAAAACGACATGTCGTGCAAATGAGCGTAGCCTTCAGAAATGAAAGAATGAGATGCTCCGGTATCGAATAGAACCGATGTTGGATGACAATTGACAAGGAGTGTACCAAGAATGACATCCGGATCATCATCAGCGTCTTTAGCTGAGAGATGATGCACACGTCCATGTTTTGTGCGAGCTGGCTTGGCACTAATAATGTTCCTTGATGGCTTAACATAGCCAACAGACTTCTCGGGCTGGGGTGGAGCATAACTAGAGTGAGAGCAGTCACGTGCATAGTGTCCTGGCTTCCCGCATGTGAAGCAAGTCCCTGAAGTTGGACGTGGACCCGCACTGACAAGTAGTCTACCAATAGGCCTGGGTGGAGCATACGACTGAGCTGGGTGATGCGCCACGTAAGATGGACTTGGTGGATATCCGGGTGGAAGAGCAGAGTTTGGAACCCAAATCCGGCGCTTCTCGGGGCTAGAGCTGGAGGAAGATCCCAAATCACGGGTGTGCTTACGAGACTACTCCTAAGTGAGTTGAGCTGTCTCTACATTAATGGCCTTGTTCACAAGAGCTTGTAATGTATCACAATGTTGCAGGTGGAGATCACGATGCAACTTGGGGTTGAGACCCTTCCGGAACCTAGCCTGCTTCTTGGCGTCCAAGGACACCTCTTCTGTGGCATAGAGGGCGAGGTTCTCAAACTCTCTACTATAAGCATCAACAACCATCTTACTCTGGGTGAAACTACAAAACTCTTCTCTCTTGCGATCGATGAGGGCCTGAGGAATGTGATGCTCGCGAAAAGCCTCAGTGAAATCCCTCCAGGTAGGAATCTGGCCAGCTGGAAGCATAGCCTCATAGTTCTGCCACCAAAGACTAGCAGGACCTTCCAGGTGGTATGTAGCATAGGTGACCTTGTCATCTTCAGCTAAGTTCGTGGAATGCAGCTTATGAGTGATGCTGCGGAGCCAGTCTTCTGCATCGAGTGGCTCAATGGAATGATGAAATGTAGGCGGGTGCAGGCCAATGAAATCATGGATGGTCGCAGACTCTTTGAACTAATGTGTGGTGTTCTCCTCGATACGTGCCAACAAGCGGTTAGACTCACGCTTGTTCCTCTCCATCTCTAACATGAACTCTGCCAACGAAGGCTAGTCGGGAGGATCCTCATCCCTACCATCTCCGGGGTTCTGGCTACGAGCAACAAAACTTTGCTTAAGTGATGACATCCTAAGAAATGAAACCAAGGACGGAATCAACATCAACTATAGGCTATAGGATGTAAGACATGGAAATTAGCATCTCTTGAATTCCTATGGCAATTCCGGCAGCATAACGATAGTTGTAAGGGCACATTCTACCCTAAGTTTATTGTGATGATGACAACACTCGTGTGGACTAATCATGCGTCCTAGTTTTCTCAGGTACACATTGTGCGGCGCAAGACGGTTAGGCCTTCCCTCTATGCGGAAAAGATCGACGACTGAGTTTCCAACATTTTATTCCTTAGGTCGTAGGATATCCGTACTTTTAAGAGGGAATCCGCATCGGATGGTATTGGGTGAATCTCTTCACGTACACGTTTTTTGCACCCACTGACACCCTTCGTTCGAGAAGAGAGGGGCTCCCTAAAGTTCTTTGTTCTGTGCAGGTTTGCCCATGGCGGTAGTACCGCTCCTTTGGGTGGTTGTACCGGTGGCCGGTAGTTCCTGTCTTACCACCGCCCCAAGTACCGATAAGGGGTGACTCCCTTCTGTATCAAGTATGGTGGTAGACCGGTAGTGGAACTGAAGTTCCGGTTTTTCTTGAAAACCTGGTACTACCGGTGTTCAGGGCGGTAGTACTGCCTTAGACTCCACTACTCAGGAGCTGCTAGCTCTGCGGTAGCTCCGGCCCAACCACCGCTCTAACTACCGGCCTAGGGTGATTTCCTTCTATGATGAGGCGGTAGTCAGGCAGTGGTGGGACGGTAGTTCCGGTATGTTTTGATATACCGGTACTACCGGCTCTTCCACCGGAAGTACCGCCCTGTTGCCCTAGCAGGGGTTTCCCGCATTCACCGGTTGTACTGGTGACTCGTGTGGAAGTACCGCTCCTATGTATTTCTGCGCATAACTGTTGGATCTGAGGGGACCCTATTTATGGAGGTGCTTCTCCTTCCTCCCACCTACCTCTTGCCCCTCTCTCTCCTCCATTAATGCCCTCAAAGATTTCTTGTCCGATCTCTCTCTCTAGCCACTCAAACTTGTTCATGTGCTAGGGATTGAAGGAGGAGACCAAGATCTACACTCTCACCAAAGGAAAATTGATCCCCCCATACCTTCTTGTGTGGATTTTTTTACTCATAGGTGCTTGGGCACCCTTGTTGGAAGAGGTCACTTCGGAGCCACATTCCATTGTGGTGAAGCTCCGGGGTTTCATTGGGAGCCTCCAATTAAGTTGTGGAGAGAGCCCCAACCTTGTTTGTAAAGGTCCGGTTGCCACCTTCAAGGGCACCAATAGTGGAATCACGACATCTCGCATTGTGTGAGGGTGTGAGGAGAATACGGTGGCCCTAGTGGCTTCTTGGGGAGCATTGTGCATCCACACCACTCCAACGGAGACATACTTCCCCTCAAAGGGAAGGAACTTCGGTAACACTTCCTCGTCTTCATCGGTTCCACTCTTGGTTATCTCTTACCTTTACTTGTGCAAGTTTTATTGTGGTCTATCCCTTGCTTGCTTGTGTGCTTATTGTGTGTTGCATCATATAGGTTGCTCACCTAGTTGCATATCTATACAACCTACTTTGATGCAAAGTTTAATTTGGTAAAGAAAAGCTAAAAATTGTTAGTTGCCTATTCACCCCCTCTAGTCAACTATATCGATCCTTTCAATTGGTATCAGAGCCTCGTCTCTTTATTAAGGACTTTGTCGTCCAAAGAGTATGGTTGACATCGTAGATGGTGGGGAGGAGCACTCCGGTGTGAATCCGGTCTCGTCTACGGCCGATGGGGGAACCACGGTCTCTCGTGAGGAATTCAATGTGGCTTTGGACACATTGAAAACCTCCATGACGACCGAGGTTGAAAGCATGTTTAATAAATTCTTAGAAGGGCTTAAACTATCTACCGCACCGATGAAAGTGGATGATCCCACTAACAAGGTGACAGATGCTAACTCTGACAAGGGGGAAGCTACTAGTGAAAAGGCTCCTTCTACTAGTGGTAAAACTGGCAACAGCATCTTTTCCCATGTGGAACCTCCACTTACTTATGGTGGACCGATTCCTTCCACTAATTTGAATCATGCCGGTCCTCCCCCTAAGATTGTAAAAAATGAGGACTTTGATTCTTGGTTTTATCATTTTAAGCGTCATTTGAACCATGTTAATACTAACCTTTGGAGAATCATTGAACAAGGTTTTTATCCACATGACCGAAGCAACTTCACTCCTCGAGAAGCCGCACATAATCAATTCAATGAGAATGCTCTCTTCATCATCCAAGATGCAATTCCACCCAAAGATCTTGCTCATCTCCGACCCTTCACCGTGGCCAAGGATGCATGGCAGCATGTTGTTTCTCTCTACCGGGGAAGCGCAAGCATACAACGCTCCAACTATGAAGTTTTGCAAGATGAAGCTGATGAGTTTGCAATGAAAGAAGATGAAGAACCTCGTGAGGTCTACCGGAGATTAACTACTCTCGCGGTCTCACTCCGATATCATGGGAGCAAGGATACGGATGTCAATTGGATCAAGCACAAATTTCTTAAGGCCATGATGCCTTACCACAAGGCCATGCCCTCCGTCATTCGTCAAAGGCCGAACTTTCACACCTAGTCCTCAAGTGAAGTGTTGGATGAGTTTGTGGCTATGAGCATCTTGGACAAGACCGGAGACAAAGCGGTGTTACGTTCTCAAAGAGCAAAGAAGCCCAACCTTGCCTTGAAGGCCAAGGTTAGTGTGGAAGAAGAGGATGATGAGGAAGAAGATGAGAGCAACCCCGAAGATACTAAGTATGATTATCGTGAACACATGGCTCTTGCTTCAAGGCAATTTTGGAGCAAGAAGAACACAAGTCCAAGCTTCAACAAGAATAACTCAAGTAGCTTCAAGGGCAAGCAACATGTGAGAACATGTTACAATTGTGGCAATGTGAGCCATTTTGTTGCGGAGTGCCCTTATGAGAAGAGGGAAGACAATGGTGGAAAGCTCATCCGAAAAGACAAAGCCAAGTCTTTCCATAACAAGAACAACTTCACAAAGAAGACTCCAACTAGAGGGTTGGTGGGTCAAGAAGAATACCATGAGGATGATGATGATGATGAAGATAGTGAAGCCATGGCCATGGCCTCTATTGCCATTGCCACAACTCCACGGGTGTCCCTCTTCGACTCACCCAACGAGAACATCACCGCCAAGTGCCTCATGGCTAAAGCCACCAACAAGGTAACCCCCAACATCAAAACTACCATCATTACTAATCCCTCCTTGACGGATTGCATTGATGAAAGTGAGGGGTCTAATGAGGAAGTAAATGAATTTGAGTCTTTTATGAGTAAGCTCAAGGGGAAATCCAAGAAGCACTTTGTTGCTCTCTTGGAATAATTGGTGAAGCCAATGACATGATTGAGGCTCATGAAGAAACCATCTCTAAGATGGAAGGTCATAGTCGGGACTATGCCGATGAGATATCGGATCTCTCTAATGCTCTTGAGCAAGAGAGTGTGCATCGTTTGGCTCTTGAGGAGTCACACAACGATGACCATGCCAAATTAAAGAAAGATCTTGATCATGCTCTTGTTGTAACTCGTGTGCTAAATTCTGAGAAGGCTAAACTTGGGGTTGACCATGCTAGACTCAAGGAGGAGTTTGATATACTCGACAAGGCTCACAAGGTCTTGAAGGGTGCTCATGCTAGCCTCAAGGAGTCTCATGATCAACTCCAAGTGAAGCTAACAATGGAGAAAGCCACCTTTCCTCATATGTTATTAATTGATAATGCAAATGCTACTAACCCATGTTGTGAGCATGTGCATCTTGTGGAGGAGAATGCCAAGTTGAAATAACAACTTGAGAGAGGCCTTGTGACATGCATACAAGGTGGGAAGAACCTAAATGACCTTTTGAGCAATCAAAAGGAAGTTGCTGCCAAAGAGGGAGTTGGGTTTGCACCCAATTCCAAGAACAAGAAGAAGAACGACAAGACCAAACGACCTCCCCCTCTCAAGCAAACGTTTGAGAAGGAGGGAGAAGGTGCTCCAAAGGAGAAGAAGAACAATGTGAAGGGTGGTAATGTCAAAAAGCGCAATGCCACCCCTTCCAACAAAGCCGGCGACTTTAACCCTTCTTATGTGTTGTGCTGTGCTTGTGATGGGCATGTTTATGCTAAATTTGTTGGTTCTCCTTATGAGTACATTGAATGGTCTATTTGGGTTCCTAATACCCTTGTTACTAACATCAAAGGACCCATTACAAAATGGGTACCTAAAACCAAGCATTGATCTCTTGTAGGTGTTTGCTTCCGGTGGGGGATCATGGTTGCTCGATAGTGGAGCCACAAATCATATGACCGGAAGCAAGGACTTGGTGGTGGACATGCACAAGATCCCTTCTATGCCCACCAACATCGAGTGGGGTGATGCCTCGTCCCCTAAGGTATTGGGTCTTGGCAAGGTTGTCATTTCTCATGATCTCACGATCGAGAAAGTCATGCTTGTTGAGTCCCTTGCATACAATCTACTTTCTGTTCGTAAACTTGCACTCATGGGCTTTGCCACATTCTTTGATATGGATACCGTGGCCCTTTTGTGGAGCAAGACTCTTAAAGTAGCCTTTGTTGGGAATGTCGAGAACGGTCTTTATGTGATTAACTTTTCGGAGCGACCCAGTAAGACCGCGACATGCCTAATGGCTAAAGTTGATGTGGGGTGGCTTTGGCATCACCGTTTAGCCCACATCAATATGAGATCTTTGCAAAGTCTTATCAAGGGGGCCATGTCCGTGGACTAACAAACGTTAGTTTTGCCAAAGATCGTGCTTGCAGTGCTTGTATCGAAGGAAAGCTACATGAGAAGGCTAACCCTCCCACGACTATCATCTACTCGAAGAGACCCTTGGAGCTCCTTCATATGGATCTCTTTGGGCCTCCATACTTTGATAGTCTTGGGCGTAGAAAGTATTGCTTGGTCATTGCGGATGATTATTCAAGATACACTTGGGTATATTTCTTCAAGAGGAAGAGTGAGACTCAACAAACCGTCATCGACTTTGCAAATGAAGCTCAACGTCAACATGATGCAAAGATCTTGACAATAAGGAGTGACAACGACACCGAGTTCAAGAACTACACCTTGGATGAGTTTCTTAGTGATGAGGGGATCAATCATCAATATTCTGCACCATACACCCCTCAACAAAATGGTGTCACAGAGAGGAAGAACCGGACGTTGATGGATGCGGCAAGGACCATGATGGCGGAATTCAAGTCTCCATACAACTTTTCGGCCGAAGCCATCAACACAGCATGTCATGCATCCAATCGGCTCTATCTCTGCAAAGGCTTGAACAAGACTCCTTATGAAATACTTACCGGTAACAAGCCCAACCTCAAGTACTTCCGGATGTTCGGGTGTAAGGGTTTCATTCTCAAGAAAGGTGTTCGTTTGTCTAAATTTGCTGCTAGAGCTCATGAGGGCATATTTGTTGTTTATGCTACAAACTCTCATGCTTACCGTGTCCTCAACAAGTCCACTGGACTCATTGAGGAGACGTGTAACATAGAGTTTGACGAGAATAACGGCTCCCAAGTGGAGCAAAGTGGTACTTGTGATGTAGGTGATGAAATTCCTCCCCAAGCCATAAGAATAATGGGTGTTGGTCATATCCTACCCATTGAGGAACCCCTTGTGGCCGAAGGAGAAGGACAATGCTCCACTCAAGTGGAGCCATCACCAACCCAAGACCCACTCGCTTCTGAAGAACAAAGTGAAGGCCCTTAACCTCATGAACAAGATCAAGGGAAAGATCAATCTCAAGATGGTGGTGAACCACCAAGTGATGCCCAAGGTCAAGTTCTCTCTTTCGAGCAAGTTCAAGATCAAGAGCAAGGTCAAGATCAAGAACAAGCTTAAGACGGTGCTCAAGATGATCAAGTTACCCCTCCTCTTTTCACATCCGAGGAGGAATTAGAGCATCGTGCCGCGAAGATCGCTTCCAAGCTCACTACCAAAGGTCATGTCATGGAGAATGTGGTTGGAAGCCTAAGAAAGTGGGTAAGCACTCGTAGACAATTAGCAAACTATTGTGAACATCACACATTTGTTTCTTGTATCAAACCCCAAAAGGTTTATGAGGCGCGCGAGGATCCGGATTGGCTCAATGCCATGCATGAAGAACTCAACAACTTCAAGGACAACCAAGTGTGGAAATTCGTGCCAAGGCCAACCGGGAATCATAATGTCATTGGAACCAAGTGGATATTCAAGAACAAGCAAGATGCTCATGGGATCATTGTTCGCAACAAGGCATGTTTCGTAGCACAAGGCTACTCCCAAGTCGAGGGTATCGACTACGGTGAAACCTTTGCTCCCGTTGCTCGCCTTGAATCTATTCGTTTGTTGATTGCTTATGCTTCTCATCATAATTTCAAGTTGCAACAAATGTATGTGAAGAGTGCTTTTCTGAATGGCCCCATTAATGAGTTGGTGTATTTCAAACAACCCTCGGGGTTCGAGGATCCCTATGTCCCCGATCATGTGTACCAACTCAACAAGGCGCTCTATGGCCTTAAACAAGCCCCACGTGCGTGGTATGAGCATCTTACTGAGTTGTTACAAGATCGTGGGTTCAAAATTGGGAAAATTGACCCCACTCTTTTTACTAAGAAGGTCAAAGGGGAGTTGTTTGTGTGCCAACAATATGTTGATGATATTATCTTCGGTTCCCCTAACAAAGCTTTCAATGAAGAATTTGCCACTCTCATGACCTCAAAGTTCAAGATGTCTATGATGAGAGAGTTGAAGTTCTTTCTCGGGTTCGAAATCAAACAAATAAGAGAAGGAACCTTCATCAACCAAGCCAAATACACTCAAGACATGCTCAAGAGATTCAAGCTAAGTGATGTCAAGCCGACCTCCACTCCAATGCCCGTCAAATGCCAACTTCACATTGATCCCAATGGTAAAGCGGTGGATCAAAAGGTATATTGCTCCATGATTGGATCCTTGCTTTACCTTTGTGCATCTAGACCGAATATCATGTTGAGTGTGGGAATTTGTGCACGGTTTCAAGCCGCACCTAAGGAAAGCCACTTTGTGGCGGTCAAGCGAATCTTTTCATATTTGGCTCATACCCCAAACTTTGGCTTATGGTACCCAATTGGAGCCAGCTTTGATCTTTTGGGCTATATAGATTCAGATTGGGCGGGAGACAAAGTGGATAGGAAGTCCACCTCCGGAGGGTGCCAATTACTTGGTTGCTCTTTAGTGAGTTGGTCTTCTAAGAAGCAAACTTGTGTACCTCTCTCGTCCACCGAAGCGGAGTATGTGGCTGCCGGTAGTTGTTGTGCTAAACTTCTATGGATGAGGCAAACTTTGAAGGATTACTGTGTCACTTGTGACGAAGTGCCTCTTTGGTGTGACAATGAAAGTGCCAACAAGATCTCTCTCAACCCGGTGCAACACTTCAAGACGAAGCATATTGAGATTCGATATCACTTCATCCAGGATCACATTAGGCGAGGGGAGATCAAGCTCAAGTATGTCAACACTCATGATAACCTTGCAGATATTTTCACGAAGCCGTTGGATGAAGCAAGATTTCGCGAGTTAAGGCATGAGCTAAATATCATTGATTCGAGCAATGTGGCTTGAACTCTTGCACACCCCACCACACTCTTCATGATGTCTTGTTTAGGTGTAGGCATGGACATAGGGGGAGTGCTGTTCTCTCAATGAACTCTCCCTCCCCCCATTATGCATAAATTGATCGAGTCTTTCACATTAGCCATTTTTTATGGTACTTGTGCTTAAAAGACGAGTTTTGGTCATGGGCCCAAGGATAATTCTTCGTGGCGCCATTCCATTTGCTCAAACATAGGTGGCTTCGGCCACCTCCCTTGTGCAGAGGTAGTCTCTTTTGTGTGTTTTCTTTTGCCTTGCCTTTGTGTTCCCCTAGATGGTTGAATTCTCTAAAGAGTGGCTTTTGTTTGTTCGCCTTTTGCACTCTTGAGAGTCTTCATCATCATAATATTGTGTCTTTCTTCCATCCTAAGACTTCTCATCCCAAGCCATCTCTCCAATGTACACAAGTTTGAACTCTTTGTGCACAGGCTGGTACAACCTGGCGGTACATCCGGTGGTCAGAGCGGTTCTACCGTTCTGCCATTAGGTTGGGTAGTCCCAGCGGTACTTCCGGTCAGGTACGAGCGGTTCTACCGCTCCTACCTACACCTGTACCTCTGCCGATACTACCGGTATTTGACAGCTGTACTACCCCTACTTCTGGAGCGGAAGTGCCGCTCTCAAACACCGGCTAGCTACAGGAGCGGTACTACCACTTTTAGTAGCGGTACTACCGGCTGACATCTGGGCACCTATATAAGGGGCGCGTGCTAAAGGGTTTTCTTTTTCCCTTCGCGCTCGTCCCTCATCCGAACCCTAGCCGCCGGTTGTTCCGCCCGTCGCCCAGGAGCACCCTCAGGCCCTCCGGATCGGTCGGCCCTTCATCGGATCCGCTCCGTTGAGGTCGCCTCTTCTTTGATCTCCTCCCATGGATACCGGTAATGCCCTGCTCTTCTCTTCTCTAGGGTTCCTCTTGCATGAATCCTCTCTCTAGGGCATTGTTTGTACTCCCGCATTTTTAGCCAAATGTTTGGTGGGAGAGATTTGTATTAACTCCTCCCGTTTCCTGTGCGTAGCTAGGAGTAGGAATAATTTATCTAGATTCGATATAGGGTTGTTCTTGTTCTTCCTCTAGGCAGATCTGCTCTCGGCGGTACTACTACTCCTTGCAAGCGGTACTACCACTGGAGCGGTACTACCGGTCGAACAACCAGAACAACCGCCCTCTATGAACCCATTTGCACCGTTCCTCTTCTATTTACATACATGAGAAGTATTCCTCTAATCTTGTGTACATTCTTCTCATCTTTGCTGGGGTTTTTGTGTGCTCGTTGTGTGTGTTTACAGGTGGCTCTAGCTCTCGTGCTGCTCAGAAGCCTCGGAACACCAAGAAGAGGGCCCGTAGGGGCAAACCGTCGGATGACAATGAGGATGCTCATGAGGTGGTCATTGATAACCACAAGTGTAGGGGATAACTTTAGCCTCTTTCGATAAGTAAGAGTGTCGAACCCAATGAGGAGCTAAAGGTAGAACAAATATTCTCTCAAGTCCTATCTGCCACTGATACGACTCTACGCACGCTTAGTGTTCCCTTTACCTAGAACAATTATGAAACTAGAAGTACTTGGTAGGTGTTGTTGGATAGGTTTGCAAGATAATAAAGAGCACATAAATAAAAATTAGGGGCTATTTAGATAAAGACACAGCTAAGTTAGTTTTAGTAGAGAGTTTTTTGTCACGAGAAAGTTATTTGTCCCTAGGCAATCGATAACACTACAAAAAAAATACACTTCCGTGATGATATGTGGTTGTCACAGTAGGTCGCGTTTTTTGTCATGCATGTACATCCATGACAAATTTATGACAGAATCAAGATAGTCATACATGTGTTGTCGTAGAAGTGTTCCATGGCATTACCAAAATTATCATCACGGAAGTGTCCACTTCCATGACGATAAATCGCGCGTCACAGAAGTGCTTTCGTCAAGGGTGACCAACACATGGCATCCACCGTAAAGGAACGCTGTTAAGTTATCGGGTCGGGTTTTGGATCCTGTAACCCGTTAACAGCCCCGACCAATGGGGATTTTCCACGTGTAAAATCATCATTGGCTAAAGGCCCACAAGATTTTGCGGACCATAACGGGCCGGCCCAGCTAAAGGCCCACGAGATTTTGCGGACCATAATGGGTTGGCCCAGCTAAAGGCCCACAAGATTTTGCGGGCCATAATGGGCCAGCCCAGGTAAAGGCCCACAAGATTTTTGTGTGCCATAATGGGCCGGCCCAGGTAAAGGCCCACAAGATTCTTGCGGACCATAATGGGCCGCCCCAGCTAAAGGCCCACGAGATTTCGCCGACATTAATGGGCCGGCCTAGCTGTAGGCCCACAAGATTTTGAGGACCCTAGTAGGCCGGCCCATTAACTGGCTGCCTTGTTTTGGGCCAAATGCAGGCCCATATTTGATCCGGTCCATTAATAGTCTGCCACGTTCTGGGCCTAATAATGGCCCATATGAGATCCAGACCATTAAAAGCCTACCAAGTTCTGGGCCAAATTACATCGCAGATCAGGTCCGGCCCTTTAAGAGGCTTTGGGATCAATTATGGCCCATATCAGATTCGGCCCGTCAACTGGATGCTATGCTTTTGGGCCCACTTGCTAAAGGCCCACTTAGTAATTCGGCCTGATATTAGTTTTGGCATGTTAAGGGCCCGTTTAACATTTTGGCCCTATATTAATTTCGGCCTGTTAAAAGCCCGTCATATAGTTGGGCCTAACTAAGGCCCGGTTTGCATCCGGCCTGCTCGCAACCGATATCTAATTGGGCCAAACAAGGACCGAGACAATTTTGGCATGTTAAAAGCCCGTGATTTGATTCGCACAATCATGGGCCGGGGTCCATTTCGGGCTGCTGCCGGCCCATGAGCTGTTCGGCACGCTTCAGGCCCAACCTACATCATGATTGCATGACGGCCTGATTATGTACCGTAATTTTACGGTTTGGCCGGTTTACAGCGAAGACAGGATATATATACAGTAAAATAACTACAGCATCGTGAATAAGAAAAAACCTAGACTATACAATAAAGAAATTACGGCATATTACATCCATTGGGCATCAAAGTTCGCCACTACGATAATAAAGCACAAGCAGACAATAGATTACATACACTGGGCATCAAAGATCGCCACCAGTGCAAATAAACACGCCGACAAAATAATATACAAAACCGACATCACTTCAATAGAGTTCAAGAAAGGTTAGCCCTGCTAGGGAGCTGCAGCGCAAGCAGCTGACAAAGATGATGAGATTGCGCTTGTTCAACACTTATATCTTCCTCACTCTGAAAGATAAACAAGCAGACAAATGACAGGTTTTTCACATAAAAGTATCAGTGCTAACAATTCATCACATTTCTTACTAACGAATAAAGTGACACGGTTTAAAATTGCATTAACACAATATGGTATTGTTCAGGTCAAGACATGGCAGGAAATGACATTGTGAAGGAGTTGGCAGCTTCACGACACCACTGGATTACATATCAAGAACTCATAAGTATCAATGGTTAGTGCGCTGTCAATTTATCCCATTTCAGATTGGCAAATAAAGAGATGGTTTAAATAATAGTAGAATGATATGACATTGTTCATAGTTAATACATTGCAGAATATAACATTGTGCTGTAGTGGGTAGGTTCACCACACCACTGGATTACGGATGAAGAACAAAAGCATACATGCAGTGCAAAAGAAGATCACTTGCTCTGTATAGTTTAATTTACATGGTATGAAGAAGGAACTTGGTTGTACTACTGAAAACTTAAATTGAGAAGGACAAACTTTTGTTTATGAACTACATAATAAACTTTAAACATGCAATTTGATGCAAACACCAAAAATAAACAGTTGTTGCAGTCATGCCTAACCAAATATATACAACAAAGTTTGAAGGCTTGAGAAGGACAAGATTACATTATTGGTGAAGACAGGCTCTATAAAGGCCTTTTCCATGCTGATGGGGCGGCAATTCAAGAAGTTTACCACAGAATCTTCTTCATAAGCATTGTCTTTATTCTACATTTTGTTAAGAGTAAATATAGATGTGATAATATACAAAAAAATGGAGAATATTTAAGATAAGATGAAGAGTGATGCTACATAACCAAGTAGCTATAAACGTAAGTGCAGCGATACAGGCAAAAGGTACAGCCAAGAGCAATGCACAACTAAACTTCTTCAGTACCAACCTTATGGTAAGAGTAAATATATATCTAATGTGTAGAAAATGGAGGGCAAAGGAAAATAAGCTGCAGAGTGATGGTACATGAACAACTACCTGTCATTATAAGTACACTGATAAAGGACAGCATGTACTTACAAGAACAATGCAGAGCTAAAAAAGAACATTGACATTGGATATATTCTAGACTAATGCAACCATTCATACAGATCAAATAATTTGGAGCGAACAATTGATAAGCAAGCTATCATGCATACTGCTGTCACAGAATGAACCAGGTATTTATGCAAGTACAGTGATACAGGACAAGAGGTACTAACAAGAGCAAAGCAGCGGGCAACATATTTGCGATATCCTGTCGTTCTTTTCAAACCGCTATTCTTCTTCGAGCAGATTTCCTGCAAAAATGATTCGTAAGGCACATGCGGAAAAATAGAAGTTCAAATTGTCATGTGATTTCATAGAAAGTACCTCATCCTGGGAACGAGACCAGTGCATAAAAAGGTTTTTCCATTCAATGTCTTCTAAATTTAGCATAGGAGACTTCGCCGGAAATTCGTTTATAGACTTGCCATCAAAGTCTGATTTCCCCAGGTAACACCGATACTGCTGCAATGCTTCCTTGAAAAGCACAACAAGCTTTGCTCATCACGACTATCCAGATTGACCCTCGCCTAGTTACAACAATGTAATACAAATCATTCATGTGTTCAATCAGCAGAAAATAGGAATATAATAACCATGAATAATAGCACTTGCACGTAAGTTGGACAGGAAGATGTGAAAATGGTGTTTGTCTTCACTATAATCTTCCCATGATGGGAATATACACACGTAGTCCCTAACAACATTGACAACATTGTCTTTTAAACTAGGAATAAATGGAATGGGGTTCCAATCTGCAGGAATTGGCCATCTCTGCAGTTGGGATAGGTCTTCGGCCAGTGGACTTGCTGTACTTTTTGCTGGAGTGGGATTTTTTTTGGTACGGTTGGTGCTATGGCAAATGAAATCGGTATACCTTTTGCTGGAGTGCAGGTACTGTGTGGCGGGGCTAGTGGTGTGGCTAGTGAAGTATGGGTACAGTCTGCTGGAGTCGGTCCTATGTTTTGTGTCACTAGTTGTACATCCAATATAAGTGGGGTGCTGTCTGATTTCTTCGGCACCACCATGTTTTTCAAGGACTTTGCTGGTGCTCCTTCAGGTTCGACAATCACCCTCTTCCTTTATGATGTCTGATGCACAAGAACAACATTTGAGTGGAAAAACATGGTATGATGACAGATGGAATATGTATTGATAATGGATGGGCATGGCATCTCAACATATATGATGAGTAAACTAAGCACATGGCGGTGCAACAAATTAGAAGAAATGCAAGACAACATATGCAAGATACCCGCAATCAATTAAACCTTGCCAAATTAGAACAGGCACCTTGATGGGTGAACGGGACAGGCCATCTGCCTTTGACTCCTCGAGGTTAGAATAGTCATTAGGATCATATTCTGAACAAGAATCAATAAGTGGGGTGTGTATGAGTTTTATTGCATCCAGAATGGCACTCAATGCCTTGGTGCCAATTTTGTAAGTCATTGAAGTGTTTAGCTTCAAGAGTGCACTGCTGCTAGTGCGACACAAAGCAGCTACACAGATCATAGTGTAGATATAACGGGGAAAACCGTAAGCATCAGAGTAAAATTAGCAAAGTGGAACTTGCTGGAATATATGTGCTAGTACTGCCGGTACGGCTAGAAAGGCTTTGGATACCAGATCTCTTCAACTGAAGGTGCGGTACTGTTAATATCAGTTTAACTCTCAAAGGCGACACAACTCCCGCCATTTCCTTGCTATTCTTATAGGATTCAAGTGGGCAGGTGACTACAAATCCTATTCCTATGTTTACAAAATCCTACGAATCAAATAGGCTCAAAGTGTCCATCACAACCGACCGTATAGACCTCTACACTGCAAATGTCCCTGCTCATCTTAAGTACAAGGAACATACTGTACGACTATCATACTCCCTCCGTTCCAAAATATAAGTCTTGGTAGAGATTTCCACTATGGATCACATACAGATGTATCCAGATACATTTTAGAGTGTAGATTCACTCATTTTGCTCCATATGTAGTCCATGGTGGAATCCATACAAAGACTTGTATTTAGGAACAGAGAGAGTACATATTAAAGAAGAACAGAAGAGGAACATGGTAAAGAAATGCAAGCAGATTTTGGATAATAAAATGTTGGTTGCGCAGTGCCCACACATGATGAACCAGAGCGCATTAAGAACGCAACTCCCAGCTGTCTCTCGACCATTTCAGGTGGTTGGATGAAGATCCTACGTCTCCTAACCCATCTTCTTCCTTGTCTCTGATTCTTCCCATACAGAACACCGCACGGACCGCCGGCCGGACCACCGGCCCCCATCGCCTGTGTTCCTCTGCCACCCCCACCCCCCACCCCCGCCCCAACCCCCACCCGTGTCGAGTTTTCTTCATTCGGCGAGGCCCCACAACCACCCGAGCCCCTTCATTCGCACCGGCAAACTCCGGTGAGCTCTGAAAAATTTAGTCCACTGTGATTTAACTAGTGTGGAATATAAAAGGCGAAAACCATAAGCATTGGGAGTATAGTGTTGAGCATGCCATGGCGGATCTGAAGGTGCAAACCGGACAAAGGAAACTTCGCAACCAAGACAAAAAATCAGAGTAAAGCAGTGGCGATCTATTTTCTTGCTACGATAAATAAGTTGAGCAGATACGAAAGAGTACCGCCTCTGGTGCGGCGCCGTGTACGCATCTACTGAGAATTTGATGGTGCCGCGGTAGCGATGGCTGTCGGCGCGTGGAACCAGATCTAGGAGGGTAGACGGTGGCGGCGGGGCGCGGTGGACAAGATGGTCATAGGAGCGGCACCGACAAGGTGGACGACGGCGGGGAAGAAGCGAGAGGACGGGATGCAAGGATCCTGGTCCGAAGTCGTGGATGAGAGAGGTCGATATCTTGTAATGGACGGCGGCGCCGGGGTATCAGCTCTAGCATGGTGGAGGAGGACGGCGGTGGATGAGGTGGCGGACGGCGGCGGACGGAGGAGTGTGGGGTGGAGAGGGTGTTTTGGCGCCCACGGAGTACGAATGGGGAAAAGGGAGGTAGAGAGGAAGGGGGGAACCATGCATTCAGGGGGCGCTTGTCTCAAATGCAAGGAAATTTACAAACTTAGCCCCCGTTTCAAATTTCTACTACATCACAGCAACATTAGTCTGTTGGGGATAGGACGGTAATCTCGCATACACCGAATATTTGCCGACGAGAGTTTGTTTTTGGCGCCCACCGTGTATGAATATGAATCGGGGAGGGAGTCGATTTTGGACGAGGACACACTGTGTTTTGGCGCCCACCGTGTAAGAATCCGGGTCAGATGTTGTTACGTCACGTTTGGGTGAAATTACAAACCTACCCCTATCGAAACCTATAGAAATCCAGTAGACAGGCTTTGCGTGGCAGGGATAGGTAGTAGTAATTTCCATCTCGCAGATTTTGGTTTCGGGCGGTTACTGCGACTTTCCCCGCTTCATTCAAATTTTGCACAGTGCACGTTTATTGTGCCAACTCAATTCGAATCCCGTTTGTATTCTATTTTTTTCGGGTGGGATCCATTTTCAATTGGAATTACATTCTATATACATCATTTTTTATATATACTTTCAAAAGCAGAACAAAGAATTCTGCTCTTTTATATGTATAATATGATTTACAAATACAACGATGTCAAAATCTTAAAGTTGAATTTGAAAAAATTTAACCAAATTATGTTCTACTAAAATGTATGGATCAGTAATATCTACATATTAAATAACATAGATGTGCGTGAATTCATATGAGTATGCATGTTTGATAGATCAATTTTGGTTCGAGTATGGATTACATGTATCATCATCTCGAATTCAAATATTTGAATCCCTTTTTTGTTCACTCCTTTCACGCCCATCTCTCTCGCATGCATGCTCCTTCAAGTAGCTATCACTCTCTTTTCTCCAACTCACCCGCACGCTCACTTCATGTTTCTCCTATCCTCGCAAACATGGTCTCTCGACGTCTCCCTTGGGAAGTGTCACACTCTCACGTCTCTACTGTTCTCCCGTATCACTCGGTACCTAAGCTTTATTTTTCACCGCCCCACCCATAATCTCCACTCGTCTTTCACTTTGTCTTTCTCTCTATGGGATTCTCTCACAAACCCTATATGTCTCAACATATGACCCATATCACTAAAATTACTCTCTCTCTCTCTCTCTCTCTCCTGTAGACACAACATTTGTTGCGGTCTCCTTTTCGTCTCCATCCCAGACTGACATTATTCATGTGTTTACCGATCAGACAACCCCCCCCCCCCCCCGCTCTCTCTCATAGACACACACACACAACTCCTGCTTCCACTCCCCTTCCCGACTACCGTCTCTGTCTCTCGCACACACAAAACTCTCGCTTTCGCGCCCCGACTCGTGTTTCTCTCACAAACATTTATCGACTAGCTAGCCTCTAGATAGGTTTATACACCCGCACACTTGTGCTTCCACTATCGCATACATGTCTCTCTCCCACTCCTTGTATCTATGTAGATTCTTCCTCCCTTCTTGAGACACGCCCTGTCGATCGTGCACACACACACTATCGCCTCATTTAAGCTGATACCTATCGCAGACACACTCCTTGTGTTTTTGTCACACATGCACTCCGTCCTCCTCCACTCTCCCTCTCTCTCTCACACACATGGGCTTTTTGCATAGCAAGATGCCCATGCGTTGCATGGAACATCAAGATGCATTTGTATGAGTAGTTTATCTTGTGGGGGAAAAGGATGAACGAGGGAAGGCCTTATTTGCAAATGTGGAGAGGGGTGTGGGTATATTTTTGCAAAATTGCCATAATTTCCTTCCTATCCGTCAGATATAGATCGGATGGCCTATATTGTAGGATGGCAGGCACACGATCATCACCGACAATGCTTTTTATAAGAGTAGGGATAAAAAATAGAGTTGGTGATGATGGTGGGCCTGCCATCCTTCAATGTAGGTCATCCAATTTATATCTGACGGATAGGAAGGAAAATATGGCAATTTACCCGCACTCTTCACCACATTTGCAGATAAGGCCTTCCCTTGTTCATCCTTTTCTCCCACAAGATCTTGATGTTCCGTGCAACGCACGGGCATCTTGCTAGTAAGAGTAGATATTAGACATATACCACTTCTTGAATCTTGAAACCAACAACATTCCTCCCTTATCTCATCAAAACCGCCAAAGGAATATATTTTGAGTGAAACATAACATATTTTTAGTGATATACGTATTTCAAAACTAGACTTTTTTTCTATCAAATCGGTGAATATGTATTAATCTAGTTTGATCGTGTGGCAACGCATTGGAACATTGCTAGTAGTTAGTATAATTTTTTGGACACCAGACAAACGGTGGAGTACATATACGAAGAGAAGAGGTGCACGCACGCAGTCGGACTCTCGATGTCTCGCACACATGAGTGTTACGTAAAGGCAACGTTAACAAATAAACCCTAAAACCCTAGGTGCACGATTGCTGCATTCGCGGGTACCGGGTATGTGGTGGGGCACCTTTGTAGGAATAGTCAGCTCGCGTGATAATTTGATCCGTAGGAGTTGATGGTCAGGACCACTGGTGAACGACTTGGAGCGCGGTGGCTCGCCAGTTGCCACAGATCGAGTAGCCATGTTTAAAATATTGTTTTTTAGCGGGGTTAAGAGTTCCGATTTTTAATGGCGCGTTATAAGTAGTAACTAGTTTTGAGAACGATTGGTATGGAGCGAAAATGGAATTCATAGAACTACGTACCTCCTTGGCGTACGGTTGTATGGGTTTATGTTGCGAGATGTTGAACCTGGTAGTTCTAGGGCAAGTACTATGGTTTAGATTTAGATGCTAGTTTTCAGTAATGAAAATCGGAAGGGGAAATTCTTCTTTGATTAAAAAAAGCTACTACCTCCATTCTGGTTTACTAGTCCCCATCGTACTTTGGGTCAAAGTTTGTCCACGAATTTTACTTGTAAAATGTGAATGGAAAACGAGGTTTTGTTATACCCAAACAAAAAAGGACAAGAGGGAGTGATTGCTCTGACACGGACGCGACCTCTCATAGCGCAGGCATTGAACCGGCGCGCCAGCCAAGAGGGCCGCACTCGCTGCAGGCCCAGCTGAGCACGCCTCCTCGCCACGTGCAACCAGCTTAAGACTGTCCCACCTGCCTTCATTGAATCCACGCGTGTGCCGGCAACACGTCCTTCCGCGAGCCGGCAGGCATTTTAGAACACAAAAAATGACTAAAATATAATTAATTTACGCATGGTCTTGACTTGTTGTGCTCGCACTGGTAGCTGGAACTAGTAGAGGTTTTTCTTTATTTATAACTCTCCTCGCATTTTTTTTGGCTTTGAAGTGAATCATGGTTGTGGACATTATGTATGAATGTGCAGATATCTGTGAACATGAGTTTGATGTGGAAGTTGAACTTGGAATGTCGGGCTTGCGCGTGAACTATACCATGTCCAATGCTTCGTCTGTTATTGTTTGGAAAGTAATTGTTGTTATTAGATGACCCGAAAAAAACATTTTGTGCCACATCAGTAGAAGCACGGACATCACAACATGCATGCTGACTGGATAAACATTTGAACCTAGCTATTATGAAGGAAATTTTGTATTGACAACAGTTTTAGATAGCAGGAGACGCCTAGCCTGCTCTGCCTCTGCTAGCTTATTTCTGGCTTCTTCCATCTCTTCTTTGGCTTGGGTGAAGAGAGCATCTGATTGCTCTTTTCGCTTCTTCAGGAACTCAGCTACATTCTCAAGGGCTGCTGCACGCTTTCTTTCAGCCTTTACTAATGCCACGAGGACACGAACAGCTGATGACTCCTCCTGGCTTGTGTGTAATCCAGCATCATCTGGGAATTTGCACCTTGTGTCTAATCCAACATCATTAGGGAACTGGCACCTTGTGTGTAATCCAGCCTCATTTTGGAAACATGATCTCGAGGTTGACCATACTTCCCTCCTCGCAGGAACTGCATCCTGACATGAAGTTACTTCTTTTTTAGATCGATACTCAGAGCAACCTAGATCCCTTTAGTAGAAGCCAGATAAACAGAACTCGGAGAAGTGAATTCAAAAGGAAAAAAATATATAAAAAACTACTACAAGGTGAGAACACCCACTTCCTACATCAAGCTAAAAACGAAAGCATTAGGACGATTAAGACTCTTCTTATTACCCATCGAAGAACACCACGCTTAAGAGAAATAGAAACTACAACATATACACATTGAAGAACACGAGGCTAAACGAAAGTAATTGTAAGGGTGTTACTTACCAAAGCTCGTTTTACAGGTTCGATGCAGCTCCTCTTTAACTTGCCACGCTCCTTGAAGATGTCCCGAATATCCCGTGTTTGGTCTTCATTGCTCCTCTGCATGTTCGCACTCGTGGTTTTAAAATATCAACATGGCAAGAAAAATATACTACTAGTAATACTCGCGCATCTTGTGGGCAACATTAAAGCACTCGTCTGCCATGTTAGAGCATCTCCAACAGAATCGAGAAGTAGAGACTAGAGAGTAGAGGATAGTTCTCAGCATAGATAGATAAAAAAAAGATAATTCAACTACTCCTCGTCGTCCGAATCCTCCTCGGTGATGTCCTCCTCCGACGTCTGACTGTAGGGGTGAGGATACCGATCATCGTCAGATTACCAGGGCGACACTGCTCCTAGCCTCATGTTGAATTGAGTGTCCGCTTTTCGCCTACGCTTGTCCTCGCGGTAGGCGGCTCACTCTTCCCTCCTTTGTGCGTAGAACTCGCGCTCATTGATGATGTCCTACGGGTAGTGTTGACGCCACATCACCATGGCTTCCTCGTCCATCTCGGTGATGCCGAGACGGTGCTCCCGCCTCCGGTTGTCGTGACGATCCTCGTCGGTGCTCAGCCACGGCAGAGGCGCGAGTTCCCGCGCCTGCTCCCTCGTCGTATGCGTGGGCGGCCTCATTGGCGGTGTCGAAATTGCCGAGCCCGAGGCGCATCCCGCAGAACCGGATCTCGGTGGAGAAGCCGCCGGAGGGACGCCGCGGTATCCCCAAGTTTCCTGGCGACGCGGCGGCATGGTGGCGCGGCGGCGGCGAGGCAAAAAAGAGCGGGGAGAGAGCAGTGGCGAGGCACAGAGCGGGGAGAGAGAGGTGGCAAGGCACAGAGCGGTGGGAGAGCGTTGGATTTTATAAAGCGCACCGGACGCCGCCCGCCAAAACTAGCGCATGACCGGCCGCTTTTTCCCGCGCGTGCGCGATCCTTTCCCGACGTCTCTGCTATCTCTACTCTCTTATCTATTGTTATATTTATTTTATATTTTATATTTAATATTTACCTCTACTTCTCTAATGTCTACTTTTTTCTCTATACTTTTTTCTTGCAATATAGGCCGTCCGATTTATATCTGACAGATAGGAAGGAAACAAATGGGAATTTTGCAAAAAGATACCCATACCCCTCTCGAAATTTGCAAATAAGGCCTTCCCTCGTTCATCCTTTTCTCCCACAAGATAAACTACTCATACAAATGCATCTTGATGAGTGCAACGCATGGTAATCTTGCTAGTTCTAAAAACCTTTCCATCATTTACCACACTACTGGTTGCAGATGAATAACCTACCCAAGCACAGCGCGATACAGGAGCGACGCACAATTACAAGCTGATATTCTGTTGGACAATGGAGGCTATAACCAATTACTTTTACGGGAACAATAGCACCCAGGAAATTTGAAGGGTAGGTATGAACAAAATTGGAACTGCACATGTACTGCCAAGTGATTCAATAGACACATTACCAATCAAGGAGGAGAACGATGGTCACGGCGGCCTCTGTGAGTCATGGTCGGCAACGGGAGTCAGTTCATTGTCCATGATGGTGGTACTTCTACGCTTGGCGTCGGCTTCCGAGAAGCAGATCCGAGACCGTGGAAGACGATGCCGGGGAAGAGGCTCAGTGTACGATGACGACAGTGGACCGGATCCAGTGTGGCATACGAGGTCGTCGATGAGGCAGATGCGCTGCGGTGGACGAGTGTGCCGATGTAAAGGGGCAGGAGCACGAAGGCTACGGTGCCGTGGAGAAGTCTATTTTGCAGTGGGGATAGAAAATGGGGAGTATTCAGGTGTACTACTCTAGGTGCCGGGGTGGTTTTGGCTGGGTAGGGTGAACCTGAAGTTACGAAAACAGCCCCCAACCAAGCGTCATCCGTAGGCCTGTTCCGAAGGTTATGATGGTAACTTCCCACTGCTCGAATCAGGGTCGCAGGAGATTTTCCCGCCGACCTCAAAATTTTGTGACACTGGACTCCCCGTGTGGCGTGTTGAGTGATTCGGCTAAGCAACTTGCGAGTAGTAGTAGTAAACTCTGCATATTAGGTTTGACCGAAGTCAAACTTCCTAAAGTTTGACCAAGTTTATAGAAAAATATGAACATTTACCATAACAAATATGTGTGATGTGAAAGTACATTCAATAATGAATCTAATGGTATTTATTTGTTATTGTATATGTTAATATTTTTTGTTATAAGCTTTCTGAGAGTCTACAAAACTTGACTTTGACCAATGCTAATACGCGGACTTAAATAAAAACGGAGGGAGTACACATTTGTTTTCTTAGCTTGTTGTGAACTAATCATTTGTTGAAATTGTGAAATAAATATATTAGGCTATTGACGTAATGGTCTATACAATTCAATAGTTACAATCATTGTCGAATCCCGAGATGTATACAAGGTCTATAGTACTTCACAACATGCTCAAACTCACATAATCCCAGTCAAATGAGAATCTAAATGCATTTCATAGTTATTACTTTGTAGGATGCAACAAAAACAACCATAACTCTACATCAGCCATTATAGAAGCAACATTTTGACATATCCCAATGTGTGAATGAAACGTGAGAGAGAGCTTTTGAAGATGGAGCAGATAGGGCGGGAAAGATTGTATGTATGTGGACGAGAGAGTAGGAGACAAACCTAACGAGACAGAGAGAGAGAGAGAGAGAGAGAGAAAGAGAGAGGAAGAAGTTAGGTCTGTGAGAAAGATGGAGACATGTAATATACGTGAGATGCGTGTGCATTCGGATTCTGTATACGTGTGATACGTCTCCAACGTATCTATATTTTTTTATTGCTCCATGCTACTTTATCTACTGTTTTAGGCAATATCGGGCTTTATTATCCACTTCTATATTATTTTGGGACTAACCTATTAACCGGAGGCCCAGCCCAGATTTGCTGTTTTATGCCTATTTCAGTGTTTCGACGAAAAGGAATATCAGACAGAGTCAAAACGGAATGAAATCAACTGGAGAAGTTATTTTTAGAAGGAAAGCAACCTAATAGACTTGGAGTGCACGTCACGGGAGTCCCGGGCTGCCCAGAAGGGTGGGGGCCGCGCCCACCCCCCTAGGGCACGCCCCCTGCCTCGTGAGCACCCCGGAGGTCCACCGACGTACCCCTTGCACCCATATATACCTACGTATCGTAAAACTTCTAGAACAAAAGATAGATCGGGAGTTCCGCCGCCGCAAGCCTCTGTAGCCACCAAAAACCTCTCGAGAGCCCTTCCCGGCACCCTGCCGGAGGGGGGAACCCATCACCGGTGGCCATCTTCATCATCCCGGCGCTATCCATGACGAGGAGGGAGTAGTTCACCCTCGGGGCTGAGGGTATGTACCAGTAGCTATGTGTTTGATCTCTCTCTCTCTCGTGTTCTCTCTCGTGTTCCCTCTATGGCACAATATTGATGTATCCCAAGCTTTGCTATTCTAGTTGGATCTTACGATGTTTCTCCCCCTCTACTCTCTTGTGATGAATTGAGTTTCCCCTTTGAAGTTATGTTATCGGATTGAGTCTTTTATGAGAACACTTGATGTATGTCTTGCCGTGCTTATCTGTGGTGACAATGGGATATCATGTGCCTCTTGATGTATGTTTTGTTGACCAACTTGCGGGTTCCGCCCATGAACCTATGCATAGGGGTTGGCACACGTTCTTGACTCTTCGGTAGAAACTTTGGGGCACTCTTTGAAGTACTTTTATGTTGGTTGGATGAATCTGATATTGTGTGATGCATATCATATAATCATGCCCACGGATACTTGAGGTGACAATGGAGTATCTAGGTGACATTAGGCTTTTGGTTGATTTGTGTCTTAAGGTGTTATTCTAGTATGAACTCTTTTATAGATCGATCCGAAAGAATAGCTTTGAAGTGGTTTCGTACCCTACCATAATCTCTACATTTGTTCTCCGCTATTAGTGGCTTTGGAGTGACTCTTTGTTGCATGTTGAGGGCTTTTTATATGATCTATCTATATTATTATTGTTGAGAGAACTTGCACTAGTGAAAGTATGAACCCTAGGCCTTGTTTCCTATCATTGCAATACCGTTTACGCTCGCTTTTATCACTTGTTACCTTGCTGTTTTTATTATTTCATATTACAAAAACATATATCTACTATCTATTTTGCACTTGTATCACCATCTCTTCGCCGAACTAGTGCACCTATACAATTTACCATTGTATTGGGTGTGTTTGGGACACAAGAGACTTTTTGTTATTTGGTTGTAGGGTTGCTTGAGAGAGACCATCTTCATCCTACGCCTCCTACGGATTGATAAACCTTAGGTCATCCACTTGAGGGAAATTTGCTACAGTCCTACAAACCTGTGCACTTGCAGGCCCAACAACGTCTACAAGAAGAAGGTTGTGTAGTAGACATCAAGCTCTTTTGTGGCGTCGTTGCCGGGGAGGCTAGGTAAAGGGTACTCACACTCCGTCAACTAAGCTTTTTTTTGGCGCCGTGAGTTCTTGAAGGTATATCTTTAGATCTTGCAATCGAATCTTTTTGTTTCTTGTTTTATCACTAGTCTAGTTTATAAAAGAAAATTACAAAAAAATGGAATTGAGTTTGTCTCATATGCTTCGTCTTTTTAATATCTTTCGTGAGAATGATGGAAAGGAAAATTGTGTTCAAGTACTAGAAGAAGAATTACATAGAATTCTTGGCATAAAATATTTGAATGATGAGCATGATTGCAATGTTGTTAGTATGAAATCCTTGAATATCCATGATGCTAATGATATGCAAAGCCACAAGCTTGGGGAAGCTATGTTTGATGGAGATGATATTTTTTGTCCCCCAAGCTTCGATGAGCAAATTTACGATGATGAAAGCATGCCTCATATCTATGATGATTATTGTGATGACATGTATGCGTTAAAGAATAATGATAACCATGAAACTTGTCATCTTGATCTTAATTTTCAATCACATGATAGTTATTTTGTTGAGTTTGCTCCCACTACTATTCATGAGAAGAAATTTGCTTATGTTGAGAGTAGTAAATTTTCTATGCTTGTAGATCATGAAAAGAATGCTTTAGGTGCTGGTTATATTGTTGAATTCATTCATGATGCTACTGAAAATTATTATGAGAGAGGAACATATGCTTGTAGGAATTGCAATAATGTCAAGTTTCCTCCCTATGTGCTTAAATTCTTGAAGCTATGCTTGTGTTACCTTCCTATGCTAGTTGATTATTGTTCCCATAAGTTGTTTGCTCACAAAATCCCTATGCATAGGAAGTGGGTTAGACATAAATGTGCTAGTCATATTCTTCATGATGCTCTCGTTATGTTTCAATTCTTATCTTTTATGTGAGCATCACTGCCATCATCATGCCTAGCTAAAAAGGCATTAAAGAAAAGCACTTGTTGGGAGACAACCCAATATTTATCCTTGCTGTTTTTGTGTGTCCACATGATTGTGCTACTGTAGTAATCATGTTTTATAGCCTTTGTTTCAATGAAGTGCCAAGTAGAACCTTTGGGAAGACTTGGGTGATGTTGATATGATCTTGCTGTGAAAAACAGAAACTTTAGCGCTCACGAGCTTAGCTGCCATTTTTTACTGGAGAGTGCTTTTAGGTTGATTCTTTTTTAAGATGATTAATAGACAAATTACTCAGGTCCAGAAATTTACTTCATAATTTTTGGGGTTCCAGAAGTATACGTTTGATACAGATTACTACAGACTGTTCTGTTTTTGACAGATTCTGTTTTCTATGTGTTGTTTGCTTATTTTGATGAATCTATGAGTAGTATCGGAGGGTATGAACCATAGAGAAGTTAGAATACAGTAGATATTACACCAATATGAATTTAGAATGAGTTCATTACAGTACCTAACTGGTGGTTTTATTTTCTTATACTAACGGAGGTTACGAGTTTTGTTTTGAGTTTTGTGTGGTTGAAGTTTTCAAGTTTTGGGTAAGGATTCGATGGACTATGGAATAAGGAGTGGCAAGAGCCTAAGCTTGGGGATGCCCCAGAAGGCATCCCCTCTTTCGTCTTCGTTCATTGGAAACTTTAATTGGAGCTATATTTTTATTCACCACATGATATGTGTTTTGCTTGGAGCGTCAATTTCTTTTGTTAGTTTTTGCTTGCTATTAGTTAGAATAATTTTTTGCCTCTTTAGTTTCAATAAAAAGGTCAAGGATAGCCTTTGCCATGCTTATTTTGCTACTTTGCATGTTGCTGTTTGAAAACAGAAAGTTTACCGCTGTTGCAAAAATTCCCTAGAAAAGTCAGAGAATGTTCTAACGTTGAATCTTTTTCCATATAGAGCTCTGATAAATTTATTACAGTGGGAATTTTAGTTCATAATTCTTGGAGTTAGGGAAGTATTGATACTCTTGCATTCTTTACAGACTATACTGTTTTGGCAGATTGCTGTTATGGTTGCATTGTTTGCGTATGTTTACTTGTTTAATGATTCTATTTGATGATAGGAGTATTAAATAGGCAGAGGCATTTAGTATGCAATGTTGAATAATAATGTTAGTGATTTGTTACAGTAGAAAATGATAAGGTTTTGCATTGGTTTATACTAACCTATCTCACGAGTTCTTGTTGAGTTTGTTGTGAATGAAGCTTTTGATAAAAAGAGAAACCATGATATGAGAGGAATTAAGGAGACACAAAAGTTCAAGCTTGGGGATGCCCAAGGCACCCCAAGATAATATTTCAAGAAGTCTCAAGCATCTAAGCTTGGGGATGCCCCGGTAGGCATCCCACCTTTCTTCTTCAACAACTATCGGTTAGTATCGGTTGAGCCTAATTTTTTGCTTCTTCACATGAGTTGTGCTATCCTTGCAATGTAGTTTCCTTTAGCTTTGCTTGCTGTTTGAATAAAGTATCAAGATCTGGAATTATTAAATGGGAGAGTCTTCACAGAGTTGCATAATTATTCGACTACTCATTGATCTTCACTTATATCTTTCGGAGTAGTTTTTGTTATTGCTCTAGTACTTCACTTATATCTTTTAGAGCACGGTGGTGGATTTGTTTTAAAGAAACTATTGATCTCTCATGCTTCACTTAGATTATTTTGAGAGTCGTTAATAGCATGGTAATTGGCTTAATATTAATATACTTGGTATTCAAGATATGTGAAACTTTCTTTTGAGTGCGTTGAATACTAAGATAAGTTTGATGCTTGATAATTGTTTTGAGATATGGAGGTGATAATATCAAAGTGATGCTAGTTGGGTGATTATGAATTTAAATAATGCTTGTGTTGAAGTTTGTGATTCCCATAGCATGCACGTATGGTGAACCGCTTTGTGATGAAGTTGGAGCACAATTTTATTTATTGATTGTCTTCCTTATGAGTGGCGGTCGGGGACGAGCGATGGTCTTTTCCTACCAATCTATCCCCCTAGGAGCATGCGCGTAGTGCTTTGGTTGTTGATGACTTCTAAATTTTTGCAACAAGTGCATGAGTTCTTTTGATTAATGTTGAGTCCATGGATTATACGCACCCTTTCACCCTTCCATTATTGCTAGCCTCTCTTGTGCCGCGCAACTTTCGCCGGTACCATACACCCACCATATACCTTCCTCAAAACAGCCACCATACCTACCTATTATGGCATTACCATAGCCATTCCGAGATATGTTGCCATGCAACTTTCCACCGTTCTGTTCATATGACACACATTACTTTTGTCATATTGCTTTTTGCATGAACATGTAGTTGACGTTGTATTTGTGGCAAGGCCACCTTCATAATTTTCATACATGTCACTCTTGATTCATTCCATATCCTGGTACACCGCTGGAGGCATTCATATAGAGTCATATTTTGTTCTAAGTATCGTGTTGTAATTGTTGAGTTGTAAGAAAAATAAAAGTGTGATGATCATCATTATTAGAGCATTTTCCCAGTGAGGAAAGAATGATGGAGACCATGATTCCCCCACAAGTCGGGATGAAACTCCGGACGGAAAAAAAAGAGGCCATAAAAAAAGAGAAAAGGCCCAAACAAAAAAAAACAAAAAATTAGAGAAAAAGAGAGAAGGGACAATGCTACTATCCTTTTACCACACTTGTGCTTCAAAGTAGCACCATGATCTTCATGATAGAGAGTCTCCTATGATATCACTTTCATATACTGGTGGGAATTTTTCATTATAGAACTTGGCTTGTATATTCCAATGATGGGCTTCCTCAAAAGTGCCCTAGGTCTTCGTGAGCAAGCAAGTTGGATGCACACCCACTTAGTTTCTTTTTGAGCTTTCATATACTTATAGCTCTAGTGCATCCGTTGCATGGCAATCCCTACTAACTCACATTGATATCTATTGATGGGCATCTCCATAGCCCGTTGATACGCCTAGTTGATGTGAGACTATCTTCTTTTTTTTTGTCTTCTCCACAACCACCATTCTATTCCACATATAGTGCTATGTCCATGGCTCATGCTCATGTATTGCGTGAAAGTTGAAAGAGTTTGAGATTATTAAAGTATGAAACAATTGCTTGGCTTGTCATCGGGGTTGTGCATGATTAAATACTTTGTGTGATGAAGATAGAGCAACAGCCAGACTATATGATTTTGTAGGGATAACTTTCTTTATCCATGCTATTTTGAGAAGACATGATTGCTTTGATTAGTATACTTGAAGTATTATTATTTTTATGTCAATATGAACTTTTGTCTTGAATCTTTCGGATCTGAATATTCATGCCACAATTAAGAAGAATTACATTGAAATTATGTCAAGTAGAACTCCGCATCAAAAATTCTTTTTTATCATTTACCTACTCGAGGACGAGCAGGAATTAAGCTTGGGGATGCTTGATACGTCTCCAACGTATCTATAATTTTTGATTGCTCCATGCTACTTTATCTACTGTTTTAGGCAATATTGGGCTTTATTATGCACTTTTATATTATTTTTGGGACTAACCTATTAACTGGAGGCCCAGCCCAGATTTGCTGTTTTATGCCTATTTCAGTGTTTCGAGGAAAAGGAATATCAGACGGAGTCAAAACGGAACGAAATCAACTAGAGAACTTATTTTTGGAAGGAAAGCAACCTGATAGACTTGGAGTGCATGTCAGGGGAGCCCCGGGCTGCCCACGAGGGTGGGGGGCGCACCCACCCCCTAGGGCGCGCCCCCTACCTCGTGAGCACCCCGGAGGTCCACTGATGTACCCCTTGCACCCATATATACCTATGTATCGTAAAACTTCCAGAACAGAAGATAGATCGGGAGTTCCGCCGCCGCAAGCCTCTGTAGCCACCAAAAACCTCTCGGGAGCCCTTCCCGGCACACTACCGGAGGGGGGAACCCATCACTGGTGGCCATATTCATCATCCCGGCGCTATCCATGACGAGGAGGGGGGTAGTTCACCCTCGGGACTGAGGGTATGTACCAGTAGCTATGTGTTTGATCTCTCTCTCTCTCGTGTTCTCTCTCGTGTTCCCTCTATGGCACGATCTTGATGTATCCCGAGCTTTGCTATTGTAGTTGGATCTTATGATGTTTCTCCCCCTCTACTATATTGTGATGAATTGAGTTTCCCCTTTGAAGTTATCTTATCGGATTGAGTCTTTTATGAGAACACTTGATGAATGTCTTGCCGTGCTTATCTGTGGTGACAATGGGATATCATGTGCCTCTTGATGTATGTTTTGGTGACCAACTTGTGGGTTCCGCCCATGAACCTATGCATAGGGGTTGGCACACGTTCTTGACTCTCCGGTAGAAACTTTGGGGCACTCTTTGAAGTACTTTTATGTTGGTTGGATGAATCTGAGATTGTGTGATGCATATCGTATAATCATGCCCACGGATACTTGAGGTGACAATGGAGTATCTAGGTGACATTAGGGTTTTGGTTGATTTGTGTCTTAAGGTGTTATTCTAGTACGAACTCTTTTATAGATTGATCCGAAAGAATAGCTTTGCGGTGGTTTCGTACCCTACCATAATCTCTACGTTTGTTCTCCGCTATTAGTGGCTTTGGAGTGACTCTTTGTTGCATGTTGAGGGCTTTTATATGATCTATCTATGTTATTATTGTTGAGAGAACTTGCACTAGTGGAAGTATGAACCCTAGGCCTTGTTTCCTATCACTGCAATACCGTTTATGCTCACTTTTATCACTTGTTACCATGCTGTTTTTATTATTTCAGATTACAAAAACCTATATCTACTATCTATTTTGCACTTGTATCACCATCTCTTCGCCGAACTAGTGCACTATACAATTTACCATTGCATTGGGTGTGTTGGGGACACAAGAGACTTTTTGTTATTTGGTTGAAGGGTTGCTTGAGAGAGACCACCTTCATCCTACGCCTCCTACGGATTGATAAACCTTAGGTCATCCACTTGAGGGAAATTTGGTACTGTCCTACAAACCTGTGCACTTGCGGGCCCAACAACGTCTACAAGAAGAAGGTTGTGTAGTAGACATCAACGTGGAAGGAGAAGAGACAACATGTTTGATGAGAGACCTGGAAAAACATGGACGAGAGGGGAAGGATCTCGTGGGTTGAGGGATTGACAATTTTGTGCGGGAGAGAGAGGGATTGGTAATTTTGTCCAAGAGAGAGAGAGAGGGTGGGGGAGGAGTCAGTCAGCCGTCGTCACATCACCCTGCTTCCAAATGACCCCGCATTCTCTAACGCGGTGTGGTCGCCGTCTTCGATCTGCTCGATGCCCTCTTTGAAGATTGAGGTGTTGTGCATGTTGGGGTGCAAAGAAGCACAAGCGAGAGTGGTCGCCGTATAACCTTGGATGGGGATGAATTGTGTGCTCAGGGGAGGGTGTGTGTGTGTGTGTTGTGTTGCATGTCTCTCTCTCTCTATCTCTCTCTCTCTCTCTCTCTCTGTGTGTGTGTCAGATATTGAGAGAAAACAAACCTTAGGAGAGAAATGGGTATTCACGAAGAGATTGTGCGGGCCTTGAGGTGGGCAGGTGCCGGGTGAGGGTGTCAAAATGGGCGCATTGATGCATGTGTTGCATGCGATCGTGCGAGGGACGGACGAATCGAGAGAGATGGTTGTTGTGTTATGGATGCTCCTCTCTCTCTCTCTCACACACACACACACATACACACACACAAGTAAACTAGAAGACCGTTCTCTCATGTATACATAATGTATCGGCATCTGTCTATGTCTCACTCATGCATGATCATTTTCACATTCACACCTCTCTATGCCTGTATCACACACACACCGTCTCCACATTGCCCTTCCGCCACAACACACATATGGACAGATACACACGTTCACTCTCAGTCACACACACAAAATCAGTATTAAAAAAACTAGGGCACACCTAAAACGTCCAAATCCAAATAAACACGAACTGGAGCTAAATTCAAATATATGGAAATATTGCAGCGTCAAGAACTTTCCCAGGAAAAAAAAGTTGAGTAATATTCGAGGATTGTTTTCACACACACAAAAAGGTTCGGTGGATGTCCTTCGAGCGCGACACGGTGACGCACCGTTCGATCAACCGCGCGGCTGCGGTTCACGTGCTTGCACAGGATTCCGTATCGTGGCTGTGGTACTAACTAATAAAAGCGATGCCTAAGTCTAATGTTTACGTGTACTAGTACGGTAAGTTTGACCAACCTTATATAAAACTAAAGTAAGCTCCCACACGCGCACTCATCAATATGTCGCCGCCGTTGCGCATGCCGGCGCCCGCCTGCTCCGGCCAACAATTTCTCGCCCATCACCGCCGTGTCGCTGCCATCCCTGTGCGATGAAGCCGAAGGCTTGCCCGTTCACGTCGTCTGCAGTCCCTCCTCGCGATGCCACCATGCTGCCAAGCACGCGAGCAGCTGGTGGAGCCGCGTCCATGCACGCAGCATACAAAGAGGAGGACGAGCACGTGCTCCAGCATGCCGGCGAGGAGGAACTAGCATGTCATTGTCGTCTCCGCCCACGCAGAGAAGGCGTGCATGGTGGCTGTTGCAGCGGAAGCCGGTCGCGCGCGCGTCGAGCCTGCAAACCGGGTGCGGACGCAGAATCTACCTTCGAGACCTTGAATGCCACGTGGATCTGCAATCTGAAGGAGCAATTTGGGTCAATCGACTCATGTGAGCCGTTTGATGCAACATGGATGGCTAGAAGGGCTTCTTCCACCTCTTCTGACGCCTTCTTCCTTCGCTCCGTCGAACTTCTTTCAGAAATCGACTGACCCAGATTATACTACTAGTACGAACGTATTACATATAGTAGGAACACAAATATATGAGCAGTACTACCAACTGCAAGAAGAACAGTAGTAAGACATAGTACTAGTACTATTGTACGTACTAAAGAGTTCAAATAACGAGAAAGAACATAAACATAGTTCTGCAGGGGCCTCAGCACAACACACCCTTGAAAATAAACTAAGCAACTAGTCCGCTTGACACTGCAGTAGAACCAGCATGAGCGACGGCGCTGCCACCTACTCGGAGTCCCAGTCCACGTCCTCGACTTTGTCCTCGTCCCTCTACCTCTTCGCCGACGCTTCTTTGCTTGAACCGGACACTGGGCTCTACTTCTTCATCCAACCCTTGTAGATATATAAACAAAGGTAGGCATCCATTGCTGTGTACAAGATGTGATCTTCATCTAATGTCTTCGACTCCCATGCATGATGAAACTCGTGATGAGGTTTCTTCAGTTTAGCGTACGAAGGATCAATCATGGCTGCTGCCAAGATCAGCATTGAAGATTGAGAGGAGGACACCAGGCTTGCCTTCTGGAGATAAAAGGGCTGGCCTTCTGGAGATCAAAGGGCTGGCCTACAACGAGACCTATCCGACGCAGGACATCCCTGTCGTTCTTAAAGCCTACATTAACGAATTTCACTCCTTTTTCCTTGAGGAAGTTCTTAAAATCCTGGCACTCAACGTCGTCATGGCATATGTGGTAGACCAAGCAAATGTTATGTACGCAAACCTGGATCACGGCGGGCTTCTTCCTCTCTTCGTCCTTTAGATCCTTCTATCGTCCTAGGACTGTGGTGTACTCAACATCTAGCCCAGCAAGCCACTCATCCGTTGAACTGTTGAACATGCGTAGGAAGCGAGCAAATCATGCTTTCACCATCGCGGATCCACATGTGTAGATGACGATGAACTGATCGCCGGTGATGGCTCTAACCTGGTACTCAATGGCGACCATGGAGATTTGGGAGGCCATGGATTTTGGAGGAGGGTTAGGAGAAGTTGAACTGTTGTACCCCGCAAAAAAAACTGGGAGCAAACTAATGTGAAAGGACGGGACGACTAGGAGCAAACTTTTGTAAGGTAGAAGCCGGGGACGAGTAGGGCATGTGAACGGCGCGGGGTTGCTGGCTTGCCCGGTGGACAAACGGCTACAATCCCCCAAAGAGTTCTAGAGAACTATGCGGGACCCACTAGATATCATGTCTACTAGACCCATATCGTAGGCCTGACAGTATAGCTTCTGCCTGTTCGCACGCCATGCCGGCGCGTGGATGTAACTTCACTTAATTCCGTCAACCGTTGCGCCTCCCACGACCTTCGCCTCCCTCGCGCGGTCGTGCCCTTTGAGACTTCGACCGGCTATAAATGAGCAAAAAAATTTGCCTACTCTGCATGCATGATACTCCCTCTGGTCCTTTTTACTCCTGTCAACCGTTTGCAAAGTGTTTGACCAAATTTATACTTTTTTTGAACACCACCTTATATTAATTAACCAGCCACACCAGTACACTCATTCGATACAATATTCACCACACAGGGCGGTACGTTATTTACAAGAATACCATCTAATCTATTATCAAAGCTATACTTAGCGATTAAGTGTGCCACCTTATTGGCCGAACGGCTAATCTTTGACAATTGAAGATTGTTGATCAACTTAGAGATGCTCAACGCTTTCATCTTCAGGTCACCCATAGCAGACCTGTCATAGTCCCCCGATGCAACAGACGCTACCACAAAAGCGCAATCAGTCTCTAAAGTTATAGGACTATGAAGATAAATACCTATGTAGAGACCGAGAATGCAAGCCCTAAGATGCGCTTCCTCCACGCTTTGACAGGCATCAATGAAATCCCACGACCAAATTTATACTAAAAATATCAATATCTACAATACTGATTATTATGAGTATAAGAACTACGTTTTATAATGAGTGTAAAAATATTGATTTGACATTGTGAATGTTGACAGTACATTTTTTCTATAAGTCTGGTGAAAGTAGAGGTAGATTGACTTCAGACAAAACTTAAATGCACAATGCAGACTAGTTCCTCCGTCCAGGTGCGTGCCATGTCCTATCTTGTCATCACAACAAGGTTAGCTATTAGAGTAACCACTACCTCGCTTCTAGTTTAAAGGGCTCGATTCAAAAATTTCACCTACTCTTAGCAAGATAGTAGAGGCGGTGGAATAGTTTTTGAAGTCTGCAAAAGTACTCAACTAATGTTGTCGTTCTTCACAAAAAAATGTGTTTACCAATGCATGCATGAACACTAGTTACTCTAACCCCCCTCTCTTCTTTAATTCTTTGCCACATCAGCATGTTTGCTATTCCCGTGTGCATGATACCAGCTAAGATACCACCATTATGGCCAGCCTTAATCATCGCATGCAATAATTTAGTGCACCTTGAAATATGAACATGTGTGGGGCGTGTATGTTTTTAATGACTTGAGACTATACCTAGCCCGGCATGCAAGATGACTTATTATGCACCGTTCCCCATACCTACAGGAAGCCCGTTCGTCTCCAAATCTTTTCCTCTCCATGTGTGGAAACAATATGCCTGCCAAACTCTCCTTCTCCCTCCGGCAGTCCCACCACTCCACCTCATGTGAAAAAATCCGCATGCATGACTCTCCTCCCCCCACGCTCGTCCAATCCGTTGTGACCAGCAATATTTCCACCCCTTCCCTCCCCCGTAATTTACTCCAACAAATATGCCCACGTAGCTGTTACTTAACTGTAGGTGCATTGGGTCACTGACATATGGGCCCAACAGGGGTCTGGCCCACATGTTAGTGATGCAACTGGACCTGCAGTTAAGTCAGTGTAGCTCAGTCCATATCTTACGTATGTGTGCCATTGCTCGCTATAAATACTGCGCCTCCCACAACATGGCTATCTCCTCCCCCTCACATTCATGTTCATCGCTATCTCCTCCCCTCCCTCTCACGTCGACCACCATGGCATCGCCCCTCCCAAGCGCTAGGAGCCCCTCGCTGCACCGTGCGGACGGTCACGCGTCGCCGTTCCATTCCTCGCCGCCACTAGTTGAGGAGGACGCGTCGGTGTTCCGCTCCTCGCCGCCACAAGTCGAGGAGGACGCGTTGGCGTTCCGCTCCTCGCCGCGACGCGACGCGTCACCATTCCATTCCTCGACGCCACTAGTCGAGGAGGACGCGTCGGCATTTCGCTCCTCTCCGCGACGCGTTGAGGTGGATGCATAGGTGTTCCCAATCTTGCCAGCACGCGCGTCAGAGGACGCGTCGGCTCCCTGCTACAAGGAGAACGCCACGCCGCCCGCCGAGCCCCCGAACCTTGAGGAGATTTGGAAATAAATGGATGTCACCTTGTGGGAGGCTTTGCCTCCAGCAGAGCGCGCCAAAATTGAGGCGGAGAAGAAGGCCGAGGAAGAGAAGCGCACCGTGGGACAAGCTGCCTGGGAGGCCTATGTCGCGTCCGAGATAGTCAGGCAATTGGCTCTTTGGCAGAAGGCTCGTGCGAGGGCCGTGAGGGTGGCGGAGGACGCCCGTGCCGACACCTTGAATGCAGTTGGGCCCAAGCGCCTCATCTACGCTTGGTGGTACGTGGACCGGGGTGCACGCTTCCAGCGAGGAGGAGTACCTGTTGGCGCTGGATCACCACACCGGTGAGATCACGCTCGCCCGCCGGCAAGCCGCCAATCAGCACCTCGCGAGTTGCGAGCTTGAGGAAGAGGCGTTGTGTTGGCGCGCTGGGAAACGGCCGCGCACCAGGGCACTTGTGGCGTGCCGCAAGCGCTCCTGTGAGCGCCGTGGCTTTTAGGAGGAGTATAATTTTTGTTTCGTAAGGCGATCTCATTAGTTTTGGGACGCAAATGATAAATCCCGAACGTTCAGGAATTTTTAGCGTCCTTAATTAAGTATGTAAAAGGGAAAGTTTGGAAACCTTGTATCTTCTTATGCATTTTGCAAGTACGTGCATATAGCACAAACTTTACTATATACTATCGCACTACACGTCTCTCACGATATATGCTTGCAGACTGTGCTACTCCCTCCATCCAGGTCAATAAGTCATCTTTGGTTGTGCACCATGACCAAGAAGGAGGGAAGACTTATACACCTAGATAGAGGGTGTACTACCATTACTTATGTACGTGCAAATGCACGTTTTAACATTACGATGCGGTTTTTGTAAAAGTAGAGAAACATCACTAGTCAAGCTTGTGAAACGATTCAATGCAAAACAAATGCAAAAATGCTCGTTTGATTGTTTACTTTTAGCTTCCTTCTCTGTGGTTATTTCTCTGTCGTACTTTGTACGGAGTATCTCACTGGTTGGAAAGGCATGCAAATTCCCAAACCGCTTCCTACACCCTGTATCGAATTTTTTGCCTAACAAGTTGTGCCATGCAATTGGAATTCCAACTTGAGTACTACTACTAGTAGAAGTACCAGGGGCCAGTTCTTTTAGGCTTCTAGATTAATAATCCCATAACTACTACCTCCATCCTGGTTTATTGGTCCCCATTGTAATCTATGTCAAATTTTGATCATAAATTTAACTAATGAAATGTTAGTGCATGTCACATGCACTACTCCATCCGTCTAGGTGAGTAAGTTATCTTAGGCTGTGCACCGTGACCAAGGAGGAGGAGAAAACGAGAAACATTAATGTTTATTTGCTAATTAATAGTACTGCATGCAATGAACTAACCACTGCATGTCGTGTTTGATATCTCAAGTCATTAAAAGCATGCACACTCTTTATCTCTTATTGGTTGATATGTCAAGAAACAAGAAACAAGATGAAGTTAATGCACCGTGCCTAAGTGTTTTGGGATTATTTGGGTTTCGTAAGATTACTTACACACCTAGCTAGACGAAGGGAGTAACATTTTGTCAGTTAAATCTTTGGTCAAAATTTAGCAGAAATTACAATGGTGAGGAATAAACCAGGATGGAGTAGTAGTTTAGAATCCCAAATAAATGAGTGAGGCGCCTTATTGTTACTCTCCACTGTGAGTAGTCTTATGGGAAAAGCTGGGGAAGCCACCAAAAGAACTGGCCCTAGGAGTATTAGCTCCGGATCGAGTGTGCGAGATGAACCGGAGAAAGTAAATGCAGAGAGATGAAATGCAAAAAAGACGGAGGGATGTGATGGCAAGCTTAGGCTGCAAACCAAACAAGTCCTAAGTCTCTATCTCTACTACTCTTCTTTGTTTTTTTTATAACAAATCGAATAGTGCTGCACCGTCCGCTGCACACCCAGCTGAACACGCCTCCTCGCATCCATCATCACCAACTGAGTCTTTTATAGGAGTAGAAGTAGAGAAAAAACCGAGTTGGTGATGATGGTGTGCCGTGCAATGCACGGGCATCTTGATATTTTTTTGCATATAAGTCCAAACACCACGTAGACACAGTCTTTGAGCATGGTTCGTAGTCGTTCCACGCTCGGGGAATGAAGTTTGTAACTATTTTAGATTAGAATATACTACTCCTCCGGTGCTAGTAGTAGAGCAGAGTCCTACGCTACTACTCTACTCAAGCAAGTTAGGGCATAGTACCGTAGGGAGTACCAGTAATGTGATCACTCAAGCAAGTTGTCTGGCATTGATATGACCGTACGCTGCTGTTATGTGTCTCGTAAGTCAAGCGGCGTGCTATAGTCATCATCACCTGTCCACTTCCTACAGCACATATTCGCTTCTCCATCTTTGTTCGTACATAATCTCGTCCAATCTTCCATCCCCACTAAGGCGCCTCCCCCCCCCTTGTCCGAAACCCAAGCACTAACAATGGCAGAACCGAGCAGCCTCCACCGAAAGAGTGGCTGGAATTCGCTCCCCACAGAGGTAATCAAGCTCATTGTTTCGCGTGTGGACAATCTCAGTACCATGCCGCTCGGCGCGTGCTCGTCGAGGCTGCACCTTTCACTCAAAGCCCTCAGGGCGGAGCTTTTTAAGCCAGCTCCTTGCTTGCTGATGCCGCCTGATCTTCGGAAATGACGTGTCACACAGCATAACGATTGTAGGGTGGCGAGCATCAACCCCCTTAACTGCGATCCGATCCCCGTCAGCCTCAACTACATTAACGGTATGTACTGGGTCGGCATGAACATGTCTTGGATGGTGCTCGTTGACAGTCGCGGCAGCTGGATGCTCGTGGAGGTCTACACCCGGCGATTGATCCCCCTTCCTTCGATTAACACTGCACTGCTTTGGCACCGCGGCCCAGAATACTCAGAATCTTACAGTAGCCAACATGATACCAAGTTTGATTTGCTCAAGGTTGTAATCTGCCAAGTGCCCACAAGATCTGTGAATTATAAAGACTTCAGGCTAACTGCGTTCTTCAACCGCGTTCTCGCCTATCTAACAGGTCACTGCGGTAAGTGGATAAATCTGCACGTCCATCGCATGATCGTACATCCTCCATGGTTCTCTGATGCCATTGAACAAAAGGGCTTCATTTACGTTGTCGACTCCTTCTATGGCTGGACGTATTGCCAGCCTACTCCGGTCATTGCTACAAATGGCCGTTACAGCAATATGTTACTTTCCTATGATATCATGATGGCTTGCTTATATTACTGTCAACATTTACTGAAAAAATATTCATGCTCATAACATGTTGTTCTTAAGATTGACTAAATCAAGAGCCCTTTTCTATTTGACTCCAACTTGATATGATGTTGTAGGTCGCTTGGTGTCCCTACCCTTCCTAATCCCAGAACCTTTCAAAGAAAAGCGGCATGGCAGTTGTAGGTGGTTCCTGGCTCAATCAGACGATGGAGAAAGATTGATGATCGTTCGCACATACCGGACGTGTTGTTTCGCGGAATACAATCACAGTCACTGCAAGGTCTTTGAGCAGGATCCCAGCTTCTCTGGGCCTTCAGGAATTTTTGACTGGAGGCTAGTAAGTAGCCTTGGTACATGCCCTCTATTTGTCGGACTAAATTATCTGATTAACCAGGAGATGACCGACGGCAAGGATCATGATGGCAGCGCGGTTTCATTCATCAGGCAAAACTATGTGTACACAGCGTACCATGCGTCTCTGCATGCACCATACCCTGATATTTGCCGCCACGCTTTGCAGCCCAAAGTAGGAGAGAGGGTCGCAAGTATCAGACTTCAACCTGCTGGCTGGAGTTTCCCCCGTCAGGCACCCATCTGGTTCAAGCCGCCAGCCAATCTACACAGCTTAATAAATAGTAACATCTAACTGATCCAGTTAGTTAGATGCGTATACTTGGTGTAGTAGGATATTTATTTAGTTTGATGCATACACTTGTTCTTTTTGGTAGCCCTTTTGTAATGATGGCTAATGTTTGGTTTGGAAGAGAGAGCTGCGTCTGCACTCTTCTGGCCTGCTTACTGCTTCTGTTGCACACCCAGCCCTGGTTGTTGCTGCTGCTATTTTCAATGTACAATTAGTAGTATATTTTGTCTGTTGGTTGAATAAATGTGTTGTTGGAACGACAAACGCAATGTTTTGGAAGTCGTTGCACGGTTCGATCCTCTAGTGCCCGTACCGTACGTAGCTCATACTATTTTTCGTACGGAACACATTTTCCACTTGTTGATAACATGCAGCCCACTGATGAATGCCCAATAGAGAAGCCCATAATTAACTGGAAGGGAGGCTCTCACATGAATCCAGCCCAGGTACATGCTCATGGTCCCCTAAACATAAATAAGTAAATAAATAAATAAAGCTAAATGCTCATGCACCAGTTCTTTGGGAAAATAGGTAGCCCAGTATTTCTTTTTGAAGAATACCCAAGCTAGGCCTATTTGTTTTCTCCGAATTACTGGGCTGCAAATCTTTCAAGACGAGGAGGGATGCATCCAGGCTGGCCAAAGAGTATGGTCAATGTCTGGTAAAAGTAATATCAAAAGGGGTTGAAAATTCCACAAAAATTATAGCAAATGGGATATTAGTTTCTTTTTTTGTTTTTGTTCTTCATTGATATCTTATATGTATTTCATTTGATTTAACATGACATAGTACTAATTTATTTTTAAATTTGTTTTAGTATGGCTATTAATTTTTGGATTAAGAATATTTCTTTTCCCAGCAAAAATTTGCGAATTTTCAAAATTTCCCACATATTTAGTTAATTTTTTGACTCTAGTACTGACCAGAAAATGGCCAGCAATTCTAAAAATGGAAAATGGGCTGCAATAAATTCCATATGAATTGGAAAATGAGTAAAAATTATAAAAATAATAGCAAATGGGCTGTAAACACAACAGATTTCGAGGCTGACTTGTTTACGCAAGGCTTTGTCAGTGAACACACGATTCTAGCAGCAGTGACTGTTCGATGTCCATCCAACTGCCGACGTGCTTCTTCAGTCTCTGATCTTCCTGCTCCAGCCACCTAAACTAGCGCGAGCGGGACTGCCTGCTCCCTCCTCTTGTGGCCCACTTTGATGCCGCGCAGGCTTCCCCGGCCCACCCTACTCCCTCCGCTAGCCTGGCCGCACGGAATCAACTACCTCCTTATTACGTGAAAAAAATGATTCCTCCCATTGACATCTGGGGCGCACCGGTTGGGAGGCTGACCTGTGGGCCTACTAAGTTGACGCGTACGTAGGGCTTGTCAACTTTGTCAACAAACGATTCTAGCAGCAGTAACCGTTGGATTTGAATCGAACGGTCCTACTGCTTCTTCAATCGCTGCACTTCTTGCACCTGCCGCCCAAATCAGCGCCGGGGAGACCGCCTGCTCCTACCTCCAGTGGCCGGTTGTGCTGTCGTTGATACCTCACCGCCCCCTACTACTCCCACCGCTAGCCAGGCCCTGCGGCGACGGCAGCCTAACACTTCAACTGAACCAGTGTACCCTCGTACTCCTCTCCGTGTGGGCATCCACTAACGCGTCTTCCCCTGCTTCGCGTCGTCCCATTCCTAGGCCTCACTGTCATCCACCGCCTTGGTGCTCTCGGCGCGACGTGGTCAATGTGGTCAATGACATTCCATCAGAAGAGTAATGTGCATGGAGAGGCTGACAGCTGGGTCCATGGCCACAACCTAATTTTTTTGTGATTTGCCAAGTAAGTCGCTTTGTTAGGCCTGTTGGGCTGCAAATCTTTCAAGACGAGGAGAGCTTTCATTCGGCTTACCGTGAAAATGGCCCATCAGTAATGAGAAATGGGATGTACATTTTTAAAACACATCAAACCGGCAATTAGTTTCAAATATCTTTTTTTCATTTCGAGATTTTAAATTACATTAATTTTTATGCGTGGAGAATTTGTTGGATTTTATATTGATATACATTTATTTTTAAAATCAGTTTGAATGTGAGTCGAAATTTCGGGATTAAAAACAATTCGGACCGCACCGAAATATGCAAAATTTCGTATAATTTTTTAACCGTTTTTTTACCATAAAACAGTAAGGCTTTGCCTTACTGTAGATCTTTTTCCAATAAATAATAGTTCAAAAGTCTTTACAATGGTTGTTGGGGAGACAACCAGGGGAGATTATTAAGAGGGTACAAAATAACAAGGAAAATTAGATGTTATCAATCCAGGAAGACATTCCCTCCTTTAAACTGGGCTTGGCGCTTAGCATTGTCAATTTGAAAGTCTTTATAAATTGGTATCTACAATCATTGATAGAGCAAGAGATTCCTTCAAATATCAGATCATTTCTTTGATTCCATATGCTCTAGCATCCAATAATTAAAATTTCCATGAAATGGTGTTGTTTATATCTTTGATGAGATTCATAAATCATATCATGGATATTCAGGTCAGTGTTCCATTCAAGACCAAGTTCCACCAAAATCCCTAGCTGAATGGGCAAGAGAAGAGAAGATGCATTCTGTCCTCGTAATCTTCAACATTACATAATACACATTGGGTGGAATCTAGATGCATATTTTTCCTGGTCAGAAGGTCACATGTGTTTATTCTATCATGAAGAAGAAGCCAGCAAAAGTATTTATACTTTGGAAGGCAGCATGACTTCCATATCCATTTGAAAGTAGCTTCTTCACTCCTCAGTAAGAAGTTATAAATCTTCTTGGTCATATTTAAACTGCTACCCCATTTGAAATTCCATATATCCTTGTCATTGTTGAATCTGATGTTGTGTAATTGATCAGTAAGAAGATGAAATTGTTGATGAGCAGTGATGGACAGAGGAAGTTGGAAACAGTTGTAGAAGTTCCCGGTTTATTTGGCTTTTTTGATTGAGATATTCTACTGAATGCAAAAGGAATGAAGTTCAGGGAACTTTAAATACATAATCTCTCCATTCCAGCTATCATCCCATAATTTGCATGTGTTTCCAGCTCTGATCTCACATGTTGACATCTCTTTAAATAGATCAAACACTTTCATATAATCTTTCCACTAGAATGATCCTTTGTTGGGATTAGTGTGTGGAGCTTCATTATTCTGATAGTGAGCCTCCCAAATTAACTTGACCCAAGGAATATCCATCTTATTGTAAAATTTATAGAGATGTTTGATAAGAAGGGCTTTATTCTGCATTCTCAGGTTCAAAACTCCAAGTCCACCTTGACTTTTTGGTTTGCAAATCATATCCCAGCTGGCAAGGCATTTACCTTTTCTATTAATTTCCTTTCCATACCAGAGGAAGTTTCTACTAGATATGGGTTGTAATGCTAACAAAAAGAATATGGGCGCCAAAAAAACCTTAAGAATTAGCAAATGGGCTGTAAATTATTAGAAATAATGGCAGATGGGCTGTATGCTGTTTTCCACAGATTTGAGGCTTTCCTAAAAAAGGCTGACGCACAAGCAGTGACTGTTGGATGTCCATCCAACGGCCGTCGTGCTTCTTCAATCTCTGCTCTTCCTGCTCCAGCCGCTCAAACAAGCGCCGATGGGACTGCCTGCTCCTTCCTCCCCGCAGCCGACTGTGCTGCCCCGCAGGCCTCATCGCCCCACCGTACTCCCATCGCTGGCCTAGCCATCCCTCTACTCACCCACACCTGTTGTTATTCTCCGGCAACGGCAGACGAACCAGTAAACCCTCGTACAGTCGTACTCCCCTCCGCGTGGGAAACTATTGGGGAACGTAGCAGAAATTCAAAATTTTCTTATGTGTCACCAAGATCTATCTATGGAGAAACCAGCAACGAGAGGAAGGAGAGTGCATCTACACACCCTTGTAGATCGCTAAGCGGAAGCGTTCAAGAGAATGGGGTTGAAGGAGTCGTACTCGTCGTGATCCAAATCACCGGAGATCCTAGTGCCGAACGGACGGCACCTCCGCGTTCAACACACGTAAAGCCCGGTGACGTCTCCCATGCCTTTATCTAGCAAGGAGAGAGGGAGAGGTTGAGGAAGACTCCGTCCAGCAGCAGCACAATGGCGTGGTGATGGTGGAGGAGCGTGGCAATCCTGCAGGGCTTCGCCAAGCACCGCGAGAGAGGAGAAGGGAGAGAGGTAGGGCTGCGCCTGGGAGAGGTGAAACTCATCTGTTGGCAGCCCCAAAACCCCTCAAGTATATACAGGGAGAGAGAGGGGATGAGCCCCCATCTAGGGTTCCACCCCTAGGGGCGGCGGCCAGCCCAAACCCATCTAGGGTGGCGGCCAAGGGGGGAGAGGGGAAACTTGCCCCCAAGTTAGGTGGGTGCGCCCCCTCCCCCAACCCTAGGCGCCTTGGGCCCTTGTGGGGGGGCGCACCAGCCCACCTGGGGCTGGTCCCCTCCCACACTTGGCCCATGCAGCCCTCCTGGGCCGGTGTCCCCACTTGGTGGACCCCCGGGACCCTCCCGGTGGTCCCGGTACGTTACCGATAAAACCCGAAACTTTTCCGGTGACCAAAACAGGACTTCCCATATATAAATCTTTACCTCCGGACCATTCCGCAACTCCTCGTGACGTCCGGGATTTCATCCGGGACTCTGAACAACATTCGGTAACCACACACAAACTTCCTTTATAACCCTAGCGACATCGAACCTTAAGTGTGTAGACCCTACGGGTTCGGGAACCATGCAGGCATGACCGAGACGTTCTCCGGTCAATAACCAATAGCGGGATCTGGATACCCATGTTGGCTCCCACATGTTCCACGATGATCTCATCGGATGAACCACGACGTCAAGGACTTAATCAATCCCGTATACAATTCCCTTTGTCTAGCGGCACTGTACTTGCCCGAGATTCGATTGTCGGTATGCCGATACCTTGTTCAATCTCGTTACCGGCAAGTCTCTTTACTCGTTCCGTAACACATCATCCCGTGATCAACCCCTTGGTCACATTGTGCACATTATGATGATGTCCTACCGAGTGGGCCCAGAGATACCTCTCCATCACACGGAGTGACAAATCCCAGTCTAGCAGCAGTGACAACCCAATAGACACTTTCGGAGATACCTGTAGTGCAAGTTTATAGCCACCCAGTTACTTGTGACGTTTGGTAAACCCAAAGCATTCCTACGGTATCCGGGAGTTTCACAATCTCATGGTCTAAGGAAATGATACTTGACATTTAGAAAAGCTTTAGCATATGAACTACGATCTATGTGCTAGGCTTAGGATTGGGTCTTGTCCATCACATCATTCTGCTAATGATGTGATCCTGTTATCAACGACATCCAATGTACATGGTTAGGATACTGTTACCATCTATTGATCAACGAGCTAGTCAACTAGAGGCTCACTTGGGACATGGTGTTGTCTATGTACCCACACATGTATCTGAGTTTCCTATCAATACAATTATAGCATGGATAATAAACGATTATCGTGGACAAGGAAATATAATAATAACTAATTTATTATTGCCTCTAGGGTATATTTCCAACAGAAACAACTGCCGAGTCTTCCCTGCCTCCGTGTCGTTCCCTTCCTAGGCCTCGCTGTTGTCCACCGCCCTGGTGCTCTCGGCGCGGCCTGGTCAACATGGTCAACGACCGACATGCATCTGAAGTGGACTGTACGTGGAGAGGTCGACAGCTGGGTCCACGGCCGCACGCAAGGAAATGCCTCCTTATTACGCGCAAAATAATGATTCCTCCACCTGACATCAGGGACCCACCGAAAGGGCCTCTGTATTTCACGAAAAAAATGTTACCGCCGCTGACAGCTCAGACCCACCAGCTATATCTTCACACGCAAGGAAGTACCTCCTTATTACGCACAAAAAAATGAATACTCCCCTGTTAGCTGGGACCCAGTATAGTGGCAGGCTGACTTGTGGGCCTACTAAGTTGACAGGGACGGAGGGCTTTGTCAACTTAGTCAATATGCATGATTCTTGCTCGAGTGACCGTACGATGTCCATCGAACGGCCGTAGTGCTTCTTCAACCTCTGGTCTTCTTGCTCCAGCCGCCCAAACCAGCGCCGGTCATGCCTCGTGCTCCTGCCTCCCGTGGCTGGAAGCGATGCGGCGGAGACCTCACCGCCCCCTACTACTCCCACCACTGGCCAGGCCATCCCTCTACTCACCCACACCTGTTGTTATTCTGCGGCGATGGCAGCCTCAAACCACAGCGAACCAATGAACCCTCATACTCCTCTACGCATGGGCATCCACTGCCGCGTCTTCCCCAGCTCCGGGTCGTCCCCTTCCTAGGCCTCATCGTCGTCCACCGCCCTGGTGCTCTCGGCGCGACGTGGTCAATGTGGTCAAGGAACGGCTTCCATCGGACGTGGACTGTACATGGAGAGGCTGACAGCTGGGTCCACGGCCACATCAAGGAAGTGCCTCCTTATTATGCGGAAAATAATGATTCCTCCACCTGACAGCTGGGACCTACCGAACGGGCCACTGTATTTCGCGAAAAAAAATTCCTCTGACTGCTGAGACCCACCAGCTATATCTTCGCACGCAAGGAAGTGCGTCCAGGCAAAAAAACAATTCGCCCCCTGACTCCTGGGACCCACCAGCTACATCTTCACAGGCAAGGAAGTGCTTGACAGTCGGGACCCACCTAGTCGAAGCGTACGTAGTGTTGTCATTCTGGCCGCGAACGTGTACGTACATACTGGTCATTGTAGAGGCGCGCACATGTCGTAGTAGAAACAGCGTCGTCGCCGTGTTCATGGGGAGGCAATGGAATGCGTCGTGTTCATGGGGAGGCAACGGAATGCGTCGTGTTCATCGGGAGGCAACGGAACGCGTGGGAGCTAACCGGCTGGGTCGGAACGGAATGCGTAGTCGTGTCCATCGGGAGGGCTTGGACGGACCACGCGATGGAAATGAGGCCTGGCATACCGCAGAACGGAGGAAACGGCCTTGTGTTCGACCGACCACGTTCGAAACGGGATCCTGTTCATCGGAAGGGGTCTGGCGTACCGCAAAATGGAGGAAACGGACCTCCTACGGTCAAAACGGGGGTCCTGTTGATTGGGAGGGGTGTGGCGTACCGCAAAATGGATGAAACGGACCTCCTATGGTCGAAACGGGGGTCTTGTTGATCTGGAGGGGTGTGGCCTACCGCAAAACGGACAAAACGGACTTGTGTTGGAGTGCTACGGTCGAAACGGGGGTCCTGTTCATCGGGAGGGGTGTGGCGTACCGCAAAACGGGACTCCACTAGATACTGTTCATCTCCACTGTCGACCTCCTCCAGCCTCCACGGGCTACCGTCGACCTCCTCCAGCCTCCACGGGCTCCTGTTCATCCAGCCTCCACCGCGCGCTACTCCACCGGCTACTGTTCAACCTCCCCTCCACAGGCACCCCTCCACCGTCTACTGTTCATCCAGCCCTCCACACCACGGGGTCCTGTTCATCCAGAGGCAACGCCACCGCTCACTGTTCATCCAACCCCCCCCCCCCGCAACGCTCACTGTTCATCCCAGAGGCAGCATCGATCGGCTTCAGTTAGCAGCAGTAGCGAAGGAATCGCTCGATCGGGTTCAGTTAACAGCCATTGATCGATCGCTCGGGTTCAGTACCGCGTAGCCTGCAGTGCAATCACTCGGGTTCAGTTAGAGCCCAACGCCTCGCTCGGGTTCAGTTAGAGCCAATGCCTCGCACACACGTGCGTACGTGTACGAGAGAAACGCGCATCGCTCAGCCCCCGACCTCCCACCGTAACCGGGAACTCCCCAAAATTTTCCTCGCCCTCGCTTCTACCACGGTTTTTTCCGTCATGGACGGCCCAAAGAATGTCATGCAGCTGTGTCTCCGGCCCGCCCAGGACGAAAAGCCCATTTTCTGTCATGATGTTTTGTCATATAAGTAGGAGCCCACCACATCTATGATGATACCGGGTTTTGTCACAATTATCATCATAGAAGTGTCACATGTATGACAGAAAAAGTTTCGTTTGGCCCAAAATGTCACGGATGTGTCTTTTTTTTGTAGTGTAACTAGACCGGTAATCACTATTGCAATTTTATTTGAGGGAGAGGCATAAGCTAACATACTTTCTCTTCTTGGATCATATGCACTTATGATTGTAACTCTAGCAAGAATCCGCAACTACTAAAGATCATTAAGGTAAAGCCCAACCATAGCATTAAAGCATCAAGTCCCCTTTATCCCACACGCAAACAACCTACTTACTCGGGTCTGTGCTTCTGTCACTTACGCCACCAACCATAAGAAAATCATGAACATATTGCAAACCCTACAACAGGGATCCCTCACGCTTGCGCGACACGGAGAGCACCATAGGACAGCACCAATAATAAAACATGCAACTCAAACCAATCACGATCATCAATTAACCCATAGGACAAAATGGATCTACTCAAACATCATAGGATAGTCATACTTCATTGGGAAAATATATATAGCGTTGAGCACCATGTTTAAGTAGAGATTACAGCGGGTAAAAGAGTGGTTGCACCGCTGCGTAGAGGGGGAAGAGTTCGTGGTGAGGGCGGTGAAGTTGTTGGTGTAGATCGCGGTGATGATGATGGCCTCCGGCAGCGCTCCGGCGCGACCGGAAGCAAGGGGGGAGAGCCCCCCTTCTTCTTCTTCCCCCTTGACCTTCTCCCTAGTGGGAGAAGGGTTTCCCCTCTAGTCCTTGGCTCCCATTGCTTAGGAGACACGAGAGACCCTCCGAGATTGGATTTGTCTCTTTGTCTCTCTCTGTTCCTGCGTTCCTAGATTTTGCCCTTTCACTGTTTCTTTTATACCCGGAGATCCGTAACTCCAATTGGGTTGAAACCTTCGCCCAGATTTTTCTCCAAAAATTAGCTTTCTTGTGGCAAAAGAATAGCATCAACCGTCTTACGAGGTGCCCACGAGGGTCAGGGGCGTGCCCCCTGCCTCGTGGCCCCCTCGGGCACCGTCTCGCGTTGATTCTTCTTCCCAAAAATCACAAATATTCCAAAAATATTCTCCGTCCGTTTTTATCCCGTTTGGACTCCGTTTGATATGGGGTTTTTGCGAAACATAAAACATGCAACAAACAGGAACTGGCACTGGGCACTGGATCAATATGTTAGTACCAAAAATAGTATAAAAAGTTGCCAAAAGTATATGAAAGTTGAATAATATTGGCATGGAACAATCAAAAATTATAGATATGACGGAGACGTATCAGCATCCCCAAGCTTAATTCCTGCTCGTCCTCGAGTAGGTAGATGATAAAAAAGATAATTTTTGATGTGGAATGCTACCTAGCATAATCTTGATCATATGTCTAATCATGGTCTGAATATTAAGACACGAGTGATTCAAAGCAATAGTCTATCATTTGACATAAGAACAATAATACTTCGAGCGTACTAATAAAACAATCATGTCTTTTCAAAACAACATGGCCAAAGAAAGTTATCCCTACAAAATCATATAGTCCTGCTATGCTCCATCTTCATCACACAAAATATTCAAATCATGCACAACCCCGATGACAAGCCAAGCAATTGTTTCATATTTTTGATGTTCTCAAACCTTTTCAACTTTCATGCAATACATGAGCGTGAGCCATGGATATAGAACTATAGGTGGAATAGAGTATGATGGTGGAGGTTTATGTGGAGAAGACAAAAAAGGGAGAAAGTCTCACATCGACGCGGATAATCAACGGGCTATGGAGATGCCCATCAATTGATGTTAATGTGAGGAGTAGGGATTGCCATGCAACGGATGCACTAAGAGCTATAAGCGTATGAAAGCTCAAACTGAAACTAAGTGGGTGTGGGCATTTGACGAAGCCCATCGTTGGAATATACAAGCCAAGTTCTATAATGAAAATTCCCACTAGTATATTAAAGTGACAACATAGGAGACTCTCTATATGAAGAACATGGTGCTACTTTGAAGCGCAAGTGTGGTAAAAGGATAGTAACGTTGCCCCTTTTATTTTATTTTATTTTATTTTCTTTTCTTTTTTTTTGGCAGGCTTCTTTGGCCCCCCTTTTTTATTTAGGCTTCTTTGGCCTCTCTTTTTTTATGGAGCAATGCTCTATAATGATGATCATCACACTTTTATTTACTTACAAGTTACAACTCAATATTACAACTCGATACTAGAACAAAGATATGACTCTATATGAATGCCTCCGACGGTGTACCTGGATGTGCAATGATCTAGCATAGCAAAGATATCAAAAAACGGACAAGCCATGAAAACATCATGCTATCTATCTTACGATCATGCAAGGCAATATGATAATGAATGCTCAAGTCATGTATATGATGATGATGGAAGTTGCATGACAATATATCTCGGAATGGCTATGGAAATGCCATGATAGGTAGGTATGGTGGATGTTTTGAGGAAGATATAAGGAGGCTTATGTGTGATAGAGCGTATCTTATCACGGGGTTTGGATGCACCGGCGAAGTTTGCACCAACTCTCGAGGTGAGAAAGGGCAATGCACGGTACCGAAGAGGCTAGCAATGATGGAAGGGTGAGAGTGCGTATAATCCATGGACGCAACATTAGTCATAAAGAACTCACATACTTATTGCAAAAATCTATTAGTCATCGAAACAAAGTACTACGTGCATGCTCCTAGGGGGGTAGATTGGTAGGAAAATACCATCGCTCGTCCCCTACCACCACTCATAAGGAAGACAATCAATAAATACCTCATGCTCCAACTTCGTTACATAATAGTTCACCATACATGCATGCTACGGGAATCAAAAACCTCAACACAAGTATTTCTACAATCCACAACTACCCACTAGCATGACTCTAATATCACCATCTTTATATCGCAAAACTATTGCAAGGAATCAAACATATCATATTCGGCGATCTACAAGTTAATGTAGGATTTTATGACTAACCATGTGAATGACTAATTCCTGTCATCTCTCTAAATAGATATAAGTGAAGCAAGAGAGTTTAATTATTTCTACAAAAGATATGCCCACGCACTAACAAATATAAGTGAAGCTAAAGAGCATTCTACAAATGGTGGTTTTCTATGTGAAGAGGAACAGGCAATCCAAACTTCAAATGATATAAGTGAAGCACGTGAAGCATTCTATAAAGCCATACTCAAAGGATTTAAGTGAACTGCAATGAGCATTCTATAAATCAACCAACGACTATATCATACCAGCATGGTGCATAAAAGAAAAGTGAAAACTAAATGCAAAAGATGCTCCAAGACTTGCACATATCGTATGAACGAAACGAGTCCGAAAACATACCGATACTTGTTGAAGAAAGAGGGGATGCCTTCCGGGGCATCCCCAAGCTTAGACGCTTGAGTATCCTTGAATATTTACTTGTGGTGCCTTGGGCATCCCCAAGCTTGAGCTCTTGCCTCTCTTCCTTTTCCTCATATCGAGACCTCCTCGACCAAACATTTCATCCACACAAAACTTCAACAGAAAACTCGGTAAGATCCGTTAGTATAATAAAGCAAATCACTACTCTAAGTACTGTTGCAAACCAATTCATATTTTGTATTTGCATTGTGTCTACTGTAATATAGCTTTTACATGGCTTAATCCACTGATAGAAATTGATAGTTTCATCAAAACAAGTAAACCATGCATCAAAAACAAAATCTGCCAAAAACAGAATAGTCTGTAGCAATCCGAACATTCACCATACTTATGGTACCCCAAATATTCTACCAAAATTAGGGAATATCAAAAATGTGTATATCAAGACACTGCAAAAATAATCAGAACCGTTTGACTTTCCAGTTAAAAATGTAAAATCACGCACTACAGCCAAAGTTTCTATCCTCCACCATACAAACCAACGAGCATTGTGTCGGGGGAAGCTGACCCACGAACACCTATGGGGCCGGCGGACCGGGCCCCTTTCGGTTCGGTGGGGGGGGGGGGCGGAGGTTGCACGAAGAGCATATCGAGGCGAAGCACACGAGCGGTTTACCCAGCTTCGGAGCTCTCCGGAGAGATAATACTCCTACTGTTGCTTGTCTGGTTGTATTATCTGGTGTTCTTGCTCTCGAGCGAGAGTATGATGTTTTCTGGGCTACGAATGAATCGAAGCAAAACTGTCCCCAACCCCCTCTACGTTGCGCATGGGCCTCCTTTTATACTCTAAAGGGGTCACCGACAGGTGGCAACGCAGAGGAGGGTAAAAACGTAAAAAGCGAGGTAGGTGATACAGTTGCTTGTACAGTGCACCCTACCTAACTCTGACGGCAGGGGACAAGGGCATTAAATGCCCATCTTAGTCGCCCAAAACAATGCAGAAAAGGGCCGTTAAGGGCGCCACCGTTCGCCATGATGGTGATCTTGTCAGCTTCGCATGCCACTGCGCACCGCTGGCTGCACAGCCTCCCGCCACGCGCGCCCGGAGAGGCCCCCAGAGCGACACGTTGGTGGATGCGCTGGAGCGTGGGTGCAGAGTGGCCGCCTGCCGCGGCAAGCGCCTTGCCGCTGCTGCTATCTTGTCGGGCCCGGAGGCTTGTCGCTCACCGGGCTTCGAAGTACCTTGGTCAGTCTTCCCGGCAAGCTCCTCTTGCCGGGGCCTTGTCGCCTTGCCGGAGCGCGTGGCGCGTCGCAGCAAGTTCCTTGGTGCGCCTTCGTTGGCCTTCCCGGCAAGCTCCTCTTGCCGGGGTCTTGTCTCCTTAGCTCAAATACTTTGCTCTTGGATGGCTCTAAGGGAACCTTGGAGGGTCTTGGCGTTCGCCCGGCAAGCCTTGCCGCGGGGTGCTACAACTGCCCGTGCACAAGTTCGGGGTACTAGGGTACCCCTATTCTAGTACACCAACAGGAGCCCCCGGGCCTGGGCCAGACACGGTGTCGAGCACTGTTGGGCCAGGCCCAAGACAGGGCACGGCACACGCGGGCTGGGCTACACCAAATCTCGCTCCGTATCCACCGCGGTCCCCCATAACAGCACGCGTTGAATGCGGCATCATGGGGGAGATCGTGGGTGGTTGTTTATTAGGAAGGGCGAAACGTCCGCCCCATCCCTCTCTATAAGCAGAGGAAATAGGGGCAGTTCGTTCCCCCTCGCTGGTTGCTGCTAATCCTTCTTCACAAACTCCGCCGCTCCCCCCTTCTTCTCGAAGCCGAGAGAGCAGCGCTCCCCCCCCATTGCCAGCAGCATCACCATGCCGTCGACCTTCTCCATCACCTCTGCCATGGGCCCGAAAGCCGACAAGGGAAAGGGTGTGAAGTCGGCCGAGGCGCAGCGGCTCGCGGCGCTGCGGAAGGAGCGGGCGATCTTCACCCCCCAGCTCGGCGTGCAGGAGCTGAGGGAGTACTTCTACCTCTTTTGGGCGACGGAGACGCGTGCGCATCCGCGCACGAGGGTACTCCTGGCTACCGCTTCGAAGCTGGCTCCAAATGGGTACCCGTTCTTCCCGCTATTCTTCTATTGCGGGCTCTGCCCGCCTTTCTTGGAGTTCTTCTGTGATATTATGAACACATATGGCTTCCGCCTCCTTGACTTCACCCCCAATGATGTCCTGACCATGGCAGTTTTCGCACACTTGTGCGAAAACTTTGTCAGAGTCCACCCTAGTGTTGCCCTTTTCCGCCACTACTTCATTCCTCGGGTAGAGAGAGGAGAGCCGCTTGCCGGAGGGATTGCCTGGGTCTTGAGAGTCGGCAAGAAGGAGGCATACTTGGATGGTGAGCTCCGCAGCAAGTGGGAGGAGTGGAGAGCGGAGTGGTGCTGGATCGTCGAGGAGAATCCACAGCCCTTCACCGCCGTGCGCCAAACTCCCATAGTGCGCGGCAATGACTGGAGCAACGTGGCCCCGGAAGACGAGAGGCTGAAGATCGCCATCACTAGGATTCTTCGCCTCAGGCTTGCCGGGCTCACCGTAGGTGCCGTCGGGGCAGATTTCCTCCGCCACTGCATTGCCCCCCTGCAGGAGAGGGGGAGGCCCGCCTGGGAGTTCAAGAACTCGGCGGACATCATGAGACTGCGGCCGGGCCTCAACTACAACTTCACCGTCTTGGAGTTGGACGCAATGCTCTTGGAGTTATTCAAATGCGACCCCCAGCACCCATTCACACTGCCGAGGGGCGTAGTTCCTTTGTGCAATAACTCCTCACTTGACCGGATCCGCGCCATGATGCCGTTGTGCGATTCACATGGCATCGTCCCAACTTGGCAAGAGCCTGCGGAAGACGTTGTGCGAGCGTTCTTTGACACCTTGGAGGAAGTACCGGTTCGTGCTGACGAGCAGAAGAGCCTCACCCGTGACACCACCGACGAGGAGCTGCAGCTTATCGCCACTAGGGCGGAAGAAGCTGCGGCTGCAGCTGCCGCGGGCGCATTCGGGTTCACCGTGGAGGAGGTGGAGGCTGCAGAGGCAGCAAACCTTGCCGAACACGCGGAGTTCATGGGTGAAGAGGAGCCTGCCGGTTCCGAAGCCGAGTCGAGCGAGGCCGGCGAGGAGGAGGCTGAGCCTTCAGAGAGTTTGCCGCAGGCGGAGCCCCCGGCCTCGCCAAGGAGGCGCCTTTGCAGGGCCGGGGACACAGCGGGGCGGCAGCCGGCTGCACAGCCACCGAGCCGCGCGACGCGCTCTACCGCGGCAAGCAATGTTGTCGCGGGAGCGCCTCATGCAACAGCGGCAACTGGAGCGGGATCTTCCCGGGCCACCGCTACTGCCCCCGCCAAGCGGGCAAGGGATCCTACTCCTCCACCTCACCGCACAGGAGGAGGGCCGGACTTCGATCTTTCCGCGCTCAGCTCCGACGAGGAGGAAGAAGAGTAAGTCTCTTTGGTGCTTTTGTAGTTCTTCAATCTTGCTGTTTATATCTTGTATCTGACTTGCTCCAATCTGGGCTCCTTTCTTTTCAGGATGCTGGCCCAGAGAGCGGCGAAGAGGGCCAAGGCCGCGGTGAACGTCATCGAAGATGACCCCACCTTGTCGATAGGGGGTGGGTCCGAGATCACCTTGACGGACCCGGCAATCACTCCTCAAAGCAGCCCCCAGCGAGCCCCCAGCGTAAGTTCATAGTTTAGCCTTCTGCTGCCGGGCGCGCTTGAGTGCTTTTTCCTTCGCTGATATCTTTCTTGTTGACTTGTGCAGGAGCAGAGCAGCCTCACCAGGAGCGCCCGGAGGCCGGTCCCGAAGTGCCACCTGCTTCGACTGCGCCGCCAAGGGAGGAGTCCCCGGCAAGGGAGCGCTCTCCGGCAAGGGGGGACTCTCCGGCAAGGGACGGTACTGCTGATCCTGCGGCGACCGAGGCTCCAGCTGGAGATCTTGGCGCAGGTAATCCACTTGCCCAGAAACTTTCCCTTGGGCTCTGCTTCTTCTGTTTTTCCTTTCTTGGATTTTTGATTGATTTTCCTCCCTCCTTCGTTCTTCAGACCCATCTACGGCTGAGTCAATGGAGACAGAGGGCGCCGGCCAGGAAGGTGCTGGTGCTGATGAGACTGCCGGCGAGGAGGCCACCGGGGATGCAGCTGCGGAAGCCGGCGAGGGGTCGGTCGATCGCACTGACGACCCTGAGGCCGCAGGAGCGCCGGACGCTGCATCGACCGCCGAACCCTCTGCCGCTTCTGCGGAGCCGGGCTCCAAGGAGCCCCAGCCCGGCGCCTATTTGAAGGCCGGCGACGACATCTTCATCAAGCTACCCTGGGCATCGAGCTCCAGGGCGCCAGTTGAGGGGGAAGCTTTTGACGGGGAAGTGCTCGCCTCTGCTGGACTATCATTGGTTGACGTGCCCGGCAGCAGCAGTGGCGAGCCCGAGGAGGAGCAGCTGCTGCGGAAGCTGCTGTCACTCTACCGCGCCCGGCAAGCCAAGCTGGCTTCCCGGGAAGCGCTTGTCGCAAAGGCGGGAGTGGACATGGAGAAGCGCGCGGAGGAGCTCCAGGGCCAAAATCAAGAAGCTCTCCGGTCTTTGGCGTAGGAGCGGGAGCGAGTCGACGAGGAGCGCACGGCCTTTCTTCTCGAGAAGGCCGAGGCCGAGGAGGAACAAAGGCTGGCCGCCGAGAAGCAGTCCGCGCGGGAAGGCGAGCTAGTGCAGCGGAAGGCCCACCTCGATAGCTACGAGGAAGAGCTTGCCGAGCGCGAGCGAGCACTTGGCGGGGCGCTCAAGCAGGCAAAGGATGCCGCGGCAACTGCAGAGGCCGCCAAGAAAGAGCTAGAGGAGAAGGTGGCGCGGCTGGAGGCCGATATTGGGAAGAGCGGCGAGGAGCTTGCTGCGCTCAAGCGTGAGCGCGAGAAGGATGCTGCCGCCCACGGTGAGCTGCAAGGTCTTCTCGCTGAGAGGGGCAAGGAGCTCAGAGCCGCCAAGGATTCCAAAGCAGACCTGGAGCTGAAGCTGGCCACGCTGACGCAGACACTGGAGGCCGCCAAGGAGCGGGAGAAGACCTTGGCGGAGAAGGTCAAGGCTGACGCGGCGCTGCTGGAGAGCATTGCAGTTACCCAGAACTCGTTCAGGGACACAGTGGAGCACTGGACCGAGGGTCTGGTGAACACTGCCGCCGTCATCAACGAGGAGCTGGCGCAGCTGGGATGGAGGACTTTGGATATCCTTCCGACGAGTGCCTTCAACCCAGCGCCAAGCTCAGCCTATTCTTCAAGGGCGTGGCGACGGCACTCCAGCGGCTCCGGGAAAGGATCCCGAAGCAGCTGGCCGACGAGTCGCGCAAAATCTGCACCGGGGTTCTCCAGAAGGTGCTGATGAAGGTGGCCTTCCGCAACCCAGGCCTCAGCTTCACCAACGTCCTCAGGTCCTTGCCGCCTGACGCCGATCTGGACGCACTCAAGGCCCTTGTCGCACCCATTATGGACAAGGTGGGCGAGATCAAGAGAGTCGAGGGCGGACGCGTAGATTAGGCCGCCTATTTCTTCTTTTCCCTCATCGCTGCTAATCATGTTATGAAAACAGTCTATTAGAGCTGCGACAAGTTATCTTGTAATATAACTTTATTTCTGTTATCAATTGCAATGTTATTTCCTCTACTAGATTCCTTCCTTTGTATGCTTTTACCCTACGCTTCTAGGGAACTTGTCGGCGCAAGCGCCCGAGCCGCGAGCGCTGATTCCAGAACTTCAGCAGCCTGCTGGCGGCGCTGCTTCCGACAAGAAACCTTGTCGCGACTAGATGTAGCACACTCAAGCTGTTGAGCGGACTCGAAACAAAGTGAGGGCGCAACTAGCCACGAGTTGGTTCCTCCGCGCACAGGTTTTCCATACAAAGCAGGGTCGTTCGAGGAAGATAACTCTAAAAATTTAAAAACAGTGATTGCTCAAACTTTGGCAACTTAGCTTTTCTGTCGTTTGCTTCCCGGTAAGGCAAAACTTTGCTTGAACGACGCCTGGTCCATACCACAATCTTCTCCTTCCCCCCCGGCAAACTTGTGTGCGAGGGAACCTTTTTTTTCCTTTAAAAGAAAAAGAAAGAAGAGAAAATAATAATATGGAGCTCTTCGGCTCGTTACTGCTGACCGGTTGTAGGTGCTGCACAAAGTATCAGATAATCGCATGCAAGAAATGAACTAATGCCTGAAATGGACAAGCTGTGCGGAGCACATGGGATTTTACTTATGCACGGGATCTGCGCCCGGCTTTGTACAAAGGATTGCATGCAACAGCGGCAAGACTTGTACAAAAGGTGGTTGCCGGAACGGGTTCCGGCAACCGCGCCCTACGGGAAAAACTTACGAAGATGTTCTATGTTCCAGGAGTTGCTCACCGGAACGCCATCTTCGGTCTCAAGGCGGACAGTGCCAGGCCTTGTGACTCGTCTCACCTGATAAGGGCCTTCCCACTTCGGCGTCAACTTGTTGGAATTCTTGGCGGACTGAACGCGCCAAAGAACAAGGTCACCTTCCTCGAAGCTTCTGGCTTTTACTTTGCGGCTATGATAGCGGCGCAAAGCTTGCTAGTATCGAGCAGCTCGTACAGCAGCCTAAAGACGATCTTCCTCAAGGAGCAGCGCGTCGTCTTGCCGCAGCTGTTCTTGCTCAAGCTCATCGTAAGCGAGCACTCGAGGTGATCCGTATACGAGTTTCGTGGGGAGAACTGCCTCTGCTCCATAGACTAGAGCGAAAGGTGTCTGGCCAGTGGCTCGATTTGGCGTCGTTCTGATCGACCAAAGAACCACTGGCAGCTCCTCGATCCAGTTCCTTCCGCACTTGTGCAGCCTGTCGAAAGTTCTGGTCTTGAGCCCGCGCAGCACTTCAGCATTTGCCCTCTCTGCTTGACTGTTGCTTCTCGGATGAGCAACAGAAGCGAAGCAGACCTTGGCGCCAAGGTCTTGGACGTACTGCATGAAGGTGCAGCTCGTAAATTGTGTGCCGTTGTCGGTGATGATCCTGTTAGGGATCCCGAATCGGCAAACAATCGACCTGAAGAACTTGACTACTGACTGTGCTGTCACCTTCCTCACTGGCTGCACTTCCGGCCACTTTGTGAACTTGTCGATTGCGACGTACAAGTACTCAAAGCCCCCGACAACTCGGGGGAAGAGGCCGAGGATATCGAGCCCCCAGACCGAAAATGGCCAGGATAAAGGGATTGTCTGGAGAGCTTGAGCTGGCTGGTGTATCTGTTTGGAGTGGAACTGGCACGCTTCACACTTGGTTACTTGTGCAGTTGCATCCTGGAGGGTTGTCGGCCAAAAGAAACCTTGCCGGAAAGCTTTGCCGGCAAGTGCTCTCGCACCAATGTGGTGACCACATATGCCTCCATGTATCTCTGCCAACAGCTTTTGTCCATCTTCCCGGCGAATACACTTCAATTTCACACCGTTGAGTCTTCTTCTGTACAGTATGCTATCAACAAACTGGTACATACTTGACTGCTGGGCTACTCTTTCCGCTTCTTCTTGTTCTTCAGGAAGTTCTCCTGTCTGAAGGAAATGGACAATCTGCTGTGCCCATGCTGGAGCTTGCGGCTCGACAACAAGGACTAAAGGCATATCTGCTGCTGCGGGAACATCCGCTTCCACGGCAAGGGCTTGCGGCCCTGCCGGAGCTTGATGGTCCCCGGCAAGCTTGCCGGAGCAAAACTTGTCGGGAGCGTCTGCTTCAACGGAACAAACCATAAGGCTTGCCGGAGCATACTGCCCCTCAGCATCCTTGGTGTTGATCTTGGGGACTTTCTTGGCGGCAGCTTCGGGAAGCTCTGCCGGAAAGTAGTCACCAGAAACCAACTTCCTCTTCTTGCTTCGTTTAGTTGATGGTGTTACGGATGGTTGAGTCAACTTAAGCACAAAGATCCCTGGTTCCACAGGTAACTTTAGTGCGGCGCACTTTGACAGGCCGTCAGCAATATCATTCTGAGCTCTTGGGATATGCTCCATTTGCAGGCCGTCAAAGTACTCTTCTAGCTTCCTCACTTCATCGACATACGCTTCCATCAACGGACTCTGGTAGTTCTTGTTCACTTGGCAGACGACAAGCTGTGAGTCACCTCTGACAATAAGCTTCTTAATCCCAAGGTCTGCTGCAATTCTGAGACTGGCCAGCAATCCTTCATACTCTGCAGTATTGTTGGTTGCTTGCTCTTTGGGAAAGTGCACCTGGACTACGTACTTGAGGTGTTCTCCGGTGGGTGCGACAAGCAGCACGCCTGCACCGGCGCCTTGTAGCGAGAAGGCACCATCAAAGTACATCAGCCACTCTTTACTCGCTTCTTTGACGGGGATGCTTGTCTCTGGAATTTCTTCATCTGGGGTTGGCGTCCACTCTGCTATGAACTCTGCCAATGCTCTGCTTTGGATAGTTGAGGTGCTCTCAAACTTGAGGCCAAAGCTTGACAGTTCCAGCGCCCACTCGACAATCCTGCCTGTTGCTTCTGGATTTTGCAGTATCCTCTTCAGCGGAAAGCCTTGTGGACTACCCTTGCGAATGTTGAACCAGCATTCTTCAAACCAAAAGGCATCCGTACGAAGCAGTACGTGCCACACGGGGTGATAAATGCGGTTTTCTCTTCATCTTCTTCTGCCATGAAGATCTGATGGTATCCTGAGTATGCATCAAGAAATGAAAGCAAATCACATCCGGCCGTGGAGTCAACAACCTGGTCAATACGCGGCAAGGGAAATGGGTCTTTGGGATAAGCTTTATTAACATCAGTGAAGTCAATACAAAGTCTCCATTTCCCGTTAGCCTTGCGCACAACAACAGGATTGGCCAACCACGTGGGATGGAGCACTCCTCTGACAAGGCCTGCTGCTTCCAACTTCTTGATTTCTTCTGCTATAAATTCTTGGCGCTCCACTGCCTGCTTCCTGACTCTTTGCTTGACGGGCCGTGCATGAGGACAGACGGCAAGGTGGTGCTCAATTACTTTCCTGGGAACACCGGGGATATCAGACGGTTGCCATGCAAACACATCGACATTCGCCCGTAGGAAAGCAACGAGCGCGCTTTTCTATTTGGGGTCAAGAGTGGCGCTGATGGTAAATGTACCACCAGTGCCATCCTGCTTGGTGGACACCTTCTTGGTCTCAGGTGGAGCTGCCATTGCCTTCTTACACTTGTCGGTGGAGCTCGATGGTGCGTCCTCGACGGTAGCGCAGCACTCCGAAGAGGTGCGCTTGCCGGAGTAGGCATCAGAGCTCTTGCCAGACTTGGTCTTCTTCTTCCCCCCGGGAGCTTCAGCGGCAAGTGTCCTGTGTTCTGCTACGGCTGCTGCTTCCCGGTAGATCTTGTCGGCACAGATAAGAGCATCCTTCTTGTCGCCAGGGACAGAGATGACGCTTATTGGGTCTGGCATTTTCAATACGTTGTACGCATAGTGAGAGGCTGCCATGAACTTGGCAAGTGCTGGACGGCCAAGGATTCCATTGTAAGGTAATAGAAAGTCGGCAACGTCAAACGTGACCCTCTCAGTCCTGAAGTTCAGCTCACTGCCAAATGTTACCGGCAACGTGATCTTTCCCTTCGGCTTGCTCCTTCTCGGGTTGATTCCTTGAAATGTACCGGTCTCTTCGAGCTCGCTGTCAGGGATCTGGAGTTTCTGGAGCACCGCGGAGGAGATCAGGTTCAAGCCGGCCCCGCCGTCAACTAGCATCTTTGTGACCTTGAGGTTGCGGATTGTTGGTGAAACCAACATCGGCAAACACCCGACCGCGGTTATGCGATCAGGGTGGTCCTCAATATCAAAGATGATAGGCGTGCTGGACCATTTCAGAGGCTCGCGTGACTCGATGGGTGGTTCTGCTGCATTAACTTCTCGCACCCACTGCTTGAGCTGACGGTGCGAGGTGTGCAGAGAAGCACCACCGTCAACGCACAGGACCTCTGTGGCTTTTTGGAACTCCTGCTCATTAGTGTCCTCATCATCCATATCTTCATCGTCGCCGTCATCTTCATCCTTGTCGCGGCCGCGAGGATGTCTGTCTCCTTGCCGCTGCTTGGCCTTGCCGCGGCGTCCTCCTCGGCCGGGACGTTTCTTGCCGGATCCACCAGCTCCTTCCTGGGCCTTCTCCTTGTCGCGCCGCTCGTATTCAGCTTTCTGTTGCTCAACAAGCTGCTCGACTTTCTTACAGTTTTGGAGATCATGGCCTTTGGTGCGGTGAATCTTGCAATACTGCTTGTTGGTGCCGTCCTGCTTGTCGGCGACCGCCACCTCCGCGGCAACCTCCTTGCCGGAGTCACCAACTTTGGTCTCCTTGGCGCCACCACCATTGCCGGACTGCTCAACAACTAGCACCTCTTTACCTTTCCTCCTTCTGATGTTCCGCCGCCGGTTTTTCCTTGCCGGGGCAGCATCTTCACTGTCAGATCCCCCCGCTCCTATATTTTCTCCGGGGAGTCTCCTCCCTTCCTCAACACACGCACACTTGTCGGCCAGCGCATATAACTCACTGACGTCCCTGATCTTGCACATTGCCATTTCTTCCCGCATCCTGCGATTTCGCACATTCTGATGGAATGCGCTGATCACCGCGGCAGGGTGGACATCTGGGATGTTGTGCTGCACACTGCTGAATCTTTGAATGTACTTGCGCAGGGGCTCTCCTTCCTTCTGGGCGAGCAAATGAAGATCACTCTCCTGGCCATGAGGCTTGTGTCCGCCGGTGAAGGCGCCGACAAACTAATGGCACATATCAGCCCAAGAGGATATGGAGTTTTCCGGCAAGTGCATGAGCCAGGATCTGACGTTGGGCTTGAGCACCAGCGGGAAGTACTTGGCAAGGATCTTGTCATCTCTTCCCCCGGCAGCTTGCACCGCAATGGTGTAGATGCTGAGGAACTGTGATGGATGCGTCTTGCCGTCGTACTTCTCCGGTACGTCTGGCTTGAAGTTCTTTGTACTGGGCCACTGGACTTGCCGCAGCTCACGAGTGAACGCAGGACAACCTACCGCGTACGGCAGATCGCCTGGTTCCCCTGGCGCATGCATGTCAACAGAGGGCCCAGCGCGCTTGTCGGATTGACGTCGCGCTTCTCTTTGGTGCTCGATGCGGGTTCGAGCGTCTTCTTGTTGTCGATCATGAAGAACTTGGCATTGATCGCGACGAGCTCGTGGATCCGACGATGCAGTGGAGTCGCTGTCGAGGTGGATCCGGCGAGTCGGCGATCTTGGCCTTCGGGGCGGTGATTGCATGGTAGTTGCACCTCCACCCGTTTCGTCGCCACCGGCTCGCGCCTGGCAACCCTGCCGCGGCGGCAACGCGCTCGGCTGCCGTGGAGTGTCGCCGTTGGCGTAGCCGATGAGACTCTGAATTGTAGCCCTCCATTCGTCGATCTTGTCCGACGTCGGAGGGTAATCTAGGAGAAGTTGAGCTCGCGCCAAAGCTTCTACTGGAGTGCTGGGTGGCAGTGGCGGACGGCGCGAGGAGCGGGACGTGCTCGAACTTCTAACTATGTTAGAAGGAGCAGTATCCCGTCCAGGCGACCGTGCCCCGCTCGTGCCAGCATGCTGGCGTGCATGCTGGTCTTGAGCGCCCCGAGATCGTCCAGCTTGGCCTTGGTCTATCATGCGCATGGTGCTGCGAGCGCCATGGTGCAGTTGATCTTGCGCCTCCTGAGAGTGGCGCGGGACATGTACAGTCGCCGAGGTTTGTGCAGCCTTGTCCTTGGACTTGGCAGCACTGTGAGCACCCTCATCGACGTCTGTTCTTCCGCTGGCGTCCACTCCACCACCCGTTTGCTCCAACGGTGGCGGAAACGACGTGGACGGAGCGGCTGCCGCCGAAGTCTTCTTCTTTGGTGGCATGTTGATGAAGGGAATGAAGATCTAGCTCGTGTGAACACCGGATCAGGTTCACACAATCTCGACGCCCCCTACCTGGCGCGCCAAAGATGTCGGGGGAAGCTGACCCACGAACACCTATGGGGCCGGCGGACCGGGCCCCTTTCGGTTCGGTGGGGGGGCGGAGGTTGCACGAAGAGCAGATCGAGGTGAAGCACACGAGCGGTTTACCCAGCTTCGGAGCTCTCCGGAGAGATAATACTCCTACTGCTGCTTGCCTGGTTGTATTATCTGGTGTTCTTGCTCTCGAGCGAGAGTATGATGTTTTCTGGGCTACGAATGAATCGAAGCAAAACTGTCCCCAACCCCCTCTACGTTGCACATGGGCCTCCTTTTATACGCTAAAGGGGTCACCGACAGGTGGCAACGCAGAGGAGGGTAAAATCGTAAAAAGCGACGTAGGTGATACAGTTGCTTGTACAGTGCACACTACCTAACTCTGACGGCAGGGGACAAGGGCATTAAATGCCCGTCTTAGTCGCCCAAAACAGTGCAGAAAAGGACCGTTAAGGGCGCCACCGTTCGCCACGATGGTGATCTTGTCAGCTTCGCATGCCACTGCGCACCGCTCGCTGCACAGCCTCCTTGCCGCTACTGCTATCTTGTCGGGCCCGGAGGCTTGTCTCTCACCGGGCTTCGAAGTACCTTGGTCAGTCTTCCCGGCAAGCTCCTCTTGCCGGGGCCTTGTCGCCTTGCCGGAGCTTGTGGCGCGTCGAGGCAAGTTCCTTGGTGCGCCTTGGTTGGCCTTCCCGGCAAGCTCCTCTTGCCGTGGTCTTGTCTCCTTAGCTCAAATACTTTGCTCATGGATGGCTCCAAGGGAACCTTGGAGGGTCTTGGCGTTCGCCCGGCAAGCCTTGCCGCGGGGTGCTGCAACTACCCGTGCACAAGTTCGGGGTACTAGGGTACCCCTATTCTAGTACACCGACACATTGCAAACATCCTAAAGGAAAACCTTAGCACATTATTTTTATAATACAATGGAATTGTACAAGGGGATAATTATTTTTGATGAAAAGTTTCTGTAATCCAGATTCACAAAGTTTCCGTGAGCATGAACAAAGTTTAAGGAGCTCCCCCCACTTCAACAATGCTTGTCTTTCTCACTTTCACTTTCCTTTTTGAAAAGTTTTGGGTTCCCCTCTTTAATTTTTTTTTGTTTTTAAACTATATAAAAGCACTCAACAGAAATAAATAACTCTCTAAAACTTCCGGGTTGTCTCCCTGACAACGCTTTCTTTAAAGCCATTAAGCTAGGCATTTAGTGCTCAAGTAATGGATCCACCCGGATCCCAAGGTATATCAAAGCTAATTTTAATTAACAATGATTTGTAATTTAGTAGTGAGCAGAAAGTGACATATATCAAGCAATGACGAAGTCTAACTCTCTTCCTAAGCATCGGCATGTCATAAAAGAACAATTCATGCACACATAGTAAAGGCCAATGCATAGTATAAGCAGTTTCCTGCAATTATATCATATTAGAAACATAGAGAGGTGGAGATATAGTTCCTCTCTCATAATAATTGCAATTAGGAGCAGCAAGCACATGCATATTATATCTATCAAAATCATCATGTGTAGTAGTAAAACGTAACCCATCAATATAATCCTTAATAAGCACAAACTTCTCTGATATAGTGTAGTTGGGAGAATTCAAAAAGATAATAGGACTATCATGCGTGGGTGCAATAGCAACAATTTCATGTTGAACATAAGGAACTATAGCAAGACCTCCCATCGGAATCTGGATAATATCAGGCTACATGGTACCAAGACCTCCCATCACCATGTAGCCTGAGCTTCAAAGGAACTTTGTGTATCAGGCTACATGGTATCCCTTATCTTTGCCATCGCGATAATATGCATCGCGATCCGTGCAGACGCATTTGTCTTTTTTGTTTCTCTCAAACGACACAACATATAAACTTCAAATTTTGCAGAACAATAATACATTCTAACTACAATCTAGGAAAAAAACTTTCAGATTTTTTTCATGCATTTTAAATACTTAAAATAATATTTTTAGTCAAACAAAATCTCATTTTGTATATTTATATCAGACCAAAAAATCTGAAAGTTTTTTCACACATTGATGTTCTAATGTTTATCCGACCTGCAAAGTTTGAAGTTCATATGTTGTTTCATTTTAGAGAAACAAAAAAAGAGAAATCTGCTTGTTATAAGTTAGTTGGAGAGTACGGATCTCAAAGTAAGGCTGGGGGGTTGAGGATAAGAGGTTCCATATAGCCTGAGCTACAAAGAAACTTTGTGTATCAGCAATGTCACTCTCATGAAAGGCCCTCTGAAGTGTAGGCAAATCCCAAGCACAACCAGAATAATCAAGCAAATCATCAACAGTTCGGATATTGTGCATATCCCGAGCACCCACTGGTCTTAGCGCACCCTCTCTCGGAATCCAATTATAATACCACACATTGATACAAGATCCATTCCCTATTCTCCAGATAAGTCCTTCCTTAATAAGGGAGTGCCAATAGATGATACTTTTCCACGTTTGGGAAGCACTCCTAGGAACCGAAGCCTTCATGAAATCATTCTATGGGAAATACCTTGCCTTTAATACCTTAGCACATAGCGAATCTTAGACCGTGAGAATCTGCCAATCTTGTTTAGCGAGAAGTGCCTTATTGAAAGCTTCAAAATATCGAAAACACATCCCACCCACTCGCTTGCTTCTGCACATCTTCTCCCAAGCAATCCAATGCACTTTACGATTACCATTTTCAGCTCCCCATCAAAAGTCAGAAGAAATAGGAGTCAAATTCTGGCACAGTTTCTTGGTGAATTGGAAACAGCTCATGGCAAAACTTGTCATCCTATGCAACTTGTTGTCCCACTGGTGTATTTGCCTCTTTTATATTCATATTAATTAAATCATCATGCAACCTACAGGGTGCAATCACTAACAACCAAACGAATGCAATCGTCGATACTTTTAATATAGGAGGAGCTCCTCGTCTTGTGTGCTCGTTGGGCGAGGTGGTAGCTAGCAAGCTTCATGTTTGTTGAGGCTATTTTTTTAACTTGCTCCTTTGAGGCTACTTAGCTAGCCAAATCCTATTCGGTGCCCTGAGTGCCCGCTACAATACAATTTACAAATGGGCGCACACCCGTCATACGCGCTCGACCGGCCCATTCTGCCTTATTTTTATAGCTAAAACCTGCAAAAAGTGGGTGCCCGACAGTAACCACCCCGGCCAGCAGATCCATTGTGACCATTTACTACCTTTTCCTACTTTTATTTTTTTCATATATCCGTGCCCCAAGCCGTTTTTCTTGGTTTGCTGGTTCTTATATACTCCAAGTCGATGAACGTTTTAGAAATGCATGATTTTTTTCCAAATTCGTGAACTTTTTTTTAAAAAATGATTTTTTTTCAAAACTCATGATTTTTTTTTCATAATTGTTGTACTTTTTCCAAATCTGTGAGTATTCTTTCAAAATTGATGTACTTTTTTTTGCAAAATTGATGAACTTTTTTCAAACTTGGCGAACATTTTTCCGAATTTGATGAAATTTTATTTGAAAATCCATGAAGCTTTTTCAAATATGTTAATTTTTTCAATATATGGTGAATTTTTTTCAAATTCGTGAACTTTTTTTATGAAATCGGTGAACTTCTTTAAATATCCATGAACCATGTTTCCAAAACCTGGTGAACATTTAACACTTTTCATTATCAAAATCGATGAACTTTTTCAAATCCATGGTTTTTTCAAAATCTTGTGAACTTTTTTCAAATCCATGAACTTCTTTTCAAAATTGATGAAATATTTTCGATATTTGTGAACATTTCTTTGAAGATTTGTCAATATTTTTCAAAATCGATGAGCTTTTAGAAAATGTGGATTCTTTTTCAAATTTACGTTTTCTTGAGAAAAGGATTTGAACGGGGACCAAAACAATTGTCATATACTCTGATTTCGGAATGAACACATCAAAGTCATTGTGGCGTAGTGGTTATTGTGCCAAGTCCCTTGTGGTGGCATGTGGGTTTGAATCCCTATTCTTGCATATTTTTCTTGATGTTTGTTTTTTGAGCATATGGAGGCGAGCAATGATGGGACGGCCCACTATTGCACACGTTCGGGCCCCCTCTACCCTAAGCGGCCCTGAGGGCGCCGAAGAGGAACTCTCACTTAGCTAAGTGTCAATTTATTCACGGTTCCTTTTTAATCTAGCAGTAACAAAGCAATATAGATGCATCATGTTCTAAACAAATCTTCATAAAAATTGCCCATATGTCATGTAAAATAAAACATTTATATAATTATTAATATTAATTGTGTGACCCATTGGGCGACCAACGGCAGCACCGCATGTCCATATCCTACCCATAACTAATCGAGCTGCCCATCAGGCTTACCCATGGGTGAAGATGACGACCCATACCTTATCCATTCGGGTCAAGTGCCCATGGGCAACGCTGCCCATGGATCGGCATATGGGACAGCCCACTATTGCACACGTTCGGGCGCCCTCTACCCTAAGCGGCGCTGAGGGCGCCGAAGAGGAACTCTCACTTAGCTAAGTGTCAATTTATTCAGGGTTTCTTTTTAATCCAGCAGCAACAAAGCAATATAGATGCATCATGTTCTAAACAAATCTTCATAAGAATCACCCATATGTCATGTGAGATAAAACATTTATGTAATTATTAATATTAATTGTGTGACCCATTGGGCGACCAACGGCAGGACCTCATGTCCATATCCTACCCATAACTAATCGGGCTGCCCATTGGGCTTACCCATGGGTGAAGATGATGACCAATACCTTATCCATTCGGGTCAAGTGCCCATGGGCAACGCTGCCCATGGATCGGATTGCTAGGTTGAAACGGGAACGATGTCGTCCCATAGTTGGGCCAATACCTAAGCTTTTTTTTCGTTTCTTTCTATTTTTTCTTTCTCCTTTTTTCATTTTATGTTATTTTTGAAACCTATTCAAAAATTTAAAATTTTGATTTGGAATATCAAAAAAATGATCTTGTTCTCAAATATTGTTTATAATTCTAAAAATTATTCCGAAATACTAAAATATGTTCCCGTTTTTTCAAAAAATTGTTCGCAAATTTAAGAAATGTTTATTTTTTCAAACAAGTTGATAATTTTGTTAAAAACAATTTTTGCAATTTGTATTCAAAAAGTTTCATCAATTATTGGGAATTTGTTAACATTTTTCAAAAAAATGTTGAAGTTTTTAAAATTTTCGTACACAATTTGAAATTCCAAAATTATTAACAAATTTCATGAAATGGTTAGGACATAAGAAAATGTTTATGTTGATTGATAATGATAGAAATTTAAAATAAAAAATCAAATTAGCAAAAATTATATGCTCACGGATGCACCAGTCTTTCCTAGTCTGGCACACTCGTCTCAACTGGTGTGTTTTTTAGACTATGGATAAATGACCCCAACTTTTTACAACAATGTGGCATGGACATATGAGGCATCTTGGCCAGATTTGTATGACTTCCGACATTGTCTGCATGTTGCGACACATCCAACCATTTATTGACCATTTTTCATCAAGAAAACTCCAGAATATGCAAAACTTGCCAAAAATCCAAACAACTTGACATGATGCCGTGAATTGGTCATATAAGCTGGTGGAAAAATATTGGGGCCATTTGAAGTATGTCAAAAAACAATGTGCTTCCAAACGGTCCCTTTTGACCTACCTGAACACTCTTCGTTGAACATGGACTATTTTTAAACAACCTTGAACTGAACCCAACTTTTGGAATCAGGTGGGCATGCCCATGATAGACATACTGGTTTGAATGACTTTTAACGCCGTATGCAAGTTGCGACACGTCCGATCATTTATTGACCTTTTTTAACCGAGAAAACTCCATAAAATCCAAAACTTTTCAAAAACAATTAACTTGGCATGATGCCTTGAATTGGTCATATAAATCCATGGATTTTTTGGCCCATTTCAAGGATGACGGAGTCTTTTAGCCCTACCTAAACACCCTCCATTCAACATGGTCTATTTTTGTACATCCTTGAAATGACCCGAACTTTTGCAAGCGGATGGGCATGCCAATGTTAGGCATTCATGTCAGATTTGAATTTTTTTGTCACCATACGCATGTTGTGACATGTCCAACTATTTATCGACCTTTTTGATTGAGATCCACAAAATGGAAAATTCATCAAAAAATAAAACAGCTTGGCATGGTGCCTTGAATTGGTCAAACAAGACCATGGAAAAAATGGGGCCACTTCAAGGATATCGAGAAACCACGTGCTCCAAGACGGAGCCTCCCTCGCCTGCCCGAACCATTTATAGCCCTTTTTTTACTCAAAAAACTCTAGAAAATACAAATGTGTAGCACAACCCAAAACAACTTGGCATGGTGCGTTGAATTTGTCAAACGAGCGGATGAAAAAAGTTCGTGCCATTTGATGGATATAGAGAAATAACTTGCTCTCAAACTAAGCATCATCGCCTACTCACACACCCCAGTTGAAGATGCAGCCTTTTGGACATTCTTGAAATGACCCAAACTTTTGCCAACAGGTGGACATGCCCATGATAGACATCCATATCAAGTTTGAAGAAAAACTATTTATAATAGTAATTTAAACATGTACCTAAAACTGTCATTTTAAGTTGTTATCATAACTAATAAATAAAAACAAATAAAATAATAATTTAAGTTTTTTTACAAAAAGCATTTAAGAAATACTTAAAAAGAATATAAAATAGATACTTAAAACTGTTATTTTGGTATTCCAAAAAATATTTCAAAACTTCGAACAGGTTTCAAAAAGAACAATAAAGTTCAAAACGGAGAAAACGAAATTAATGAAAAAAGAGAAGAAAAACAATAAAAATAGAAAATAAAAATGCTTAGGCCTTGGCCCAACTAGACGAGGACGGCGCACCAATCGGCGCCTGTTGGGCCGGCCCAAACACTCACGGATTTGAAAAAAAATTATTGATTTTGAAAAAAAAGTACACTAATTTAAATTTTTTCTAAGATTTTGAGAAAAGTTCACTAAAAAAAGTTGCAAAGAAAAGCATTTCTCGTTATGGGAGCCTCGAATTCCTAGCCATTCTTTTTTCAGTTTTTGGAACTTTCTAGGAGATTCTTGAACCGCGTTTCTTTCTCTTTCTTTTTATTTTCTCTCCTTTTTTGTTTTTTATATTTGTTTGTTTTCCTTTTTCGTTTTCTTTGACTTTTTCCGTCCTTTTGAATTTATTGTTTTTATTTTTCATAAATTTAAACTTTCATACTATCAATTTTTTTGCATAGAAATATTTCATTAAAAAAATTATTCAGTTTGGAATTTTGAAACATACCTACTTTTTTTATTTTTTGGTTTTCAAAAGACACCTACTTTGCACTATTTTAAATTTTGAAAAAATGGTGAACAAAATTTGGTAGAAACGTAATATTTTTTGAATTTGTGAACCAATTTTCATAGCATGGAAATTTCTTGAACCGTTGACATTTTTTCAAACCCGTGACTCTATTTCAATTTCACAAAAGAATTCCTCGTATAATTTAAAAAAATGTTGTGTGATATAAATTGCCCATCGTATATTATAAAATTGTTCAATATGGTAAGGTGTATTTATTAAAATGTAGATCCTAGTTAGAAAAATGTTCAATATTTCAATAAAAATTTCGTAATGTAACTTATAAATGCTTATCGTGTATTATATTTTTTTCATCATTTTAAACTTTTTCTTCAGGTATTGAAAAATTGTTCAAGGTTCAAAAATGTTCACCGTGCATTGAAAAAATGTTTATTGTGTATTGAAAAAATTTCAGCGTGCATTTGAAAAAAAAGTCCACCATATATTTTCAAAAATGTTCAGTGTGTATTTTAAAATCACTTTTAAAAATTGCTGATAGTTCATAAAAATGGTTCAGAATTCTAAAATTGTTCATAGTTTTCAAACAAATGTTCACATTTTTTAATAAAATGTTCTTGTTTTCAAATTTATTCCCTTTTCAAAGTGTTGTTAAAGTTTTAAATTTTAATATCAGAATTTCCACATTTTTTTACCATTTTCAAACATTGTTCGCATTTTGTAAGAATTTTTGTTCATGTTTTCTTCTAAGAAATGTTGAAAATTTTGAAAAATAAATAAATGGATATGCCCGTTGTAGTTATTACCTTATCATTAGTCCTGCATTTTACCATATATTGTTGCTAGCTCGACTGGCTAGTAGCTGTAGTTTCTATCGTGAGGTTGGGAGTTCGACTCGCCCGGGGGAATGGCGTCAAGCGGGCGGCGTAGGAGGGCTTCTACGGCGTGGCGGAGTGAGGTCAAGATCTCGTAGAGGAGGTGTTGGTGGCCCCGGGAGGCGCCGGCGTGGGAGACGTCAAATGCGGCGCGGCTCGGCTAGGTGTGCGGTGGCGACCTCCTATTGGTGTCAGTGGGTCTTGCTAAGGTGGATTGGTGAGCGTCGTGGCCTCCTGGTGACATCAACCGATGTGCCCCTGAGGTGGTTTGGATAGCGCGGCAGCCTCCTGGTGGTGCCACAGACCCCTTGGAGGTAGAAGAGCGTTCTGGACCTATGGCTTTGGGTTGGCCTGGGGCCTATGGTTGCCTGATCTGGGGTTCAGGGATGCGGTTGTCGTGTTGCAGCCTACTGGTGCTGGTGCATGGGTTGCTGGAGCGGTGTGGCGGTCCTTGGCTACACTAGAAGTGGAGCATGTTCTAGAGCTGCAAGTTCTTGGCCGTGAGGGAGGAGGAAGAACGGTTGCGTGTCATTGGCTATGCAGGGTGTCAGTGTTCTGCGGAGCATGTTCTAGAGCTGCAAGTTCTTGGCCATGAGGCAGGAGGAAGAAGAGTTGCCTGTCATTGGCTATATAGGGTGTGCAAGTTCCGCGACATTATGATCACTTTGGCGAGGTGTTGATGTCGTGGTAGAGTGACTCATCATGGATAGTGTGGCCTCAATTCGGTGGGCAAGGATGGAGGTGCTCGATGTTACAAATGAAATCCTACCCGTCTTCGGTCCGTGCCGGCGATGGTGGCATCTATGGGTGTCGTACCTCTCCTTGGAGGCGTCAGGAAGGTGTGTTGGCATCTCTCCTTTCCCACTTGGTTGTTGTCTCTAGGCGAAAGCCTAGACACATTCCCGGATCGGCCATGGTGGCGTCTCGGTGTTGTTATTCTGTTGGGAGCATCACGTGGGGAGACATGGCTTGGAGGTTATGTGTTGCAGTTCTTCGGTGCTTGCCGCTGGTCCGGGTAGATCTGCATCGACGCACTGCATGTCTTAGCCGGTGAGTGAAGATGATGGCTTTTTCAGGACCAATTGAGTGTCCCCACCCACACTCCATCTCCTTTTTAGGATTTCAAGGGTGGTTGGTGCGCTGGCAAGGACTGGTGTCGGTGAAGATGCGACTTTGATGTTTTGTTTAGAACAAGCTCCTTGTGTTCTGTTGTAATGTGTGTGCTTGTGTTCTATACTTGTTGTTCGCAGCGAGAGATAGTCTCTTGTAATTGTCTTCTGTCTTATATAAAAATATGGTACGTCGTGGCTTACTCTCAAAGAAGAAAATTCCAAAACACCTTTCCCACCTTGTGATACAACATCGTTGGAGGCAGGCGCTACAGTGGGGGTGGTACTTGCCCAAAAGCATCTCCGCTTGGGATGCGAAGGTTGAGGACTTGAGATATTTTTATAGTTGGTGAGCTATTTTTGTTAACAATTCCTCTTCGGTAACCATTCATAAACACATTAATGGTTGAGATTAGTGCACACCCTTCATAAGAAAGGGCAAGATGGACTTTTTTAGATGTACGTCATGGGACATCGTATTCAAATTGCACAGGCGCGAGCGGGCCGGTTGTCGGGGAGGCTGATCCACGAACGCCTATGGGACCGGCGGACCAGGCCCCTTTCGGTTCGGCGGGGGGGCGGAGATCGCACGAAGAGCGGATCGAGGCGAAGCACACAAGCGGTTTACCCAGCTTCGGAGCTCTCCGGAGAGATAATACTCCTACTGCTGCATGTCTGAGTGTATTGAGTTCTTGCTCGGGAGTGCTGAGTGCTACAGTACACACTAGCTGCTAACGAGACCGAGCGTGAGTGTTTTTCTGCCTTCGAACCCCCCTCTACGTTGCGCATGGGCCTCCTTTTATATGCTAAAGGGGTCACCGACAGGTGGCAACGTAGACAAGGGTAAAAATGGAAAAGGAATTGGGGTTGGTACAGCTACCTATACAGTGTATCATACCTAACCCTGACGGCAGGGGACAAACGCATTAAATGCCCGTCTACGTCACCCAAATAGTGCAAAAAGGGACCGTCAGGGACGCCACCGCTCGCCACGATGGCAATCTTGTCAGCGCCGCTTGCCACCGCGCACCGCTGGCTGCACAGCCTCCTGGCACGCGCGCCTGGAAAGGCCCCAGGGCGACACGTTGGTGGATGTGCTGGAGCGCGGGTACAGGATGGTAGCTTTGCCGCGGTCGTTGTCTTGTCGCGTCCGGAAGCTTGTCGCTCACTGGGCCTCGCCGGGGCGCGTGGCGCGTCGCGGCAAGTTCCTTGAGATGCCTTGGTTGGCCTTCCCGGCAAGCTCCTCTTGCCGGGGCCTTGTCTCCTTGGCTTGAATACTTTGTTCTTGAATGGCTCCACAGGAACCACGGAGGACCTTGGCGGTCACCCGGCAAGCCTTGCCGCGGGGTGCTGCAACTGCCCGTGCACAAGTTCGGGATACTAGGGTACCCTTACTCTAGTACACCGACAGGAGCCCCCGGGCCTGGGCCACACACGGTGCCGAGCGCTGTTGGGCCAGGCCCAAAACAGGGCACGGGCACGCGCGGCCTGGGTTACGCCGTATCTCACTCCATATCCACCGCGCCCTCCCTAAATGGCACGCATCGAATGCGGCATCGTGGGAGAGATCGTGGGTGGTTTCTTTATTTGGAAAGACGGAACGCCCGCCCCCTCCCTCTTTATAAGCAGGGGAAACAGGGGCAGTTCGCCCATCTCGCCGGTTGCTACTCCAATCTCAGAAATCCCCGCCGCTCCCCCCTTCTTCCCAAAGCTGAAAGAGAGCAGCGCTCCGCCCCCCATCGCCACCAGCATCACCAGCGCCGTCGAACTCCCCCACCACCTCCGCCATGGCTCCGAAAGCCGACAAGGGGAAGGTCATGAAGTCGGCCGAGGTGCAGCGGCTCGCGGCGCTGCGAAAGGAGCGGACAATCTCCCCCCCCCCCCAGCTCGCCGCGAAGGAGCTGAGGGAGTACTACTACCTCTTCTGGTCGACGGAGACGCGAGCGCATCCGCGTACGAAGGTACTCCCAGCTGCCGCTTCGGACCTGGCTCCGAATGGATACCCTTTCTTCGCGCTGTTCTTCTACTGCGGGCTCTGCCCGCCTTTCTGTGAATTTTTCTGCGATATCATGAACACCTACGGGTTCCGCCTCCTTGACTTCACCCCCAATGCTGTTCTGACCATGGCAGTTTTCGCACATCTCTGCGAAAACTTTGTCGGAATCTATCCAAATGTAGCTCTTTTCCGCCACTTCTTTATGCCCCAAGTTGAGAGAGGGGAGCCTTTATCCGGCAGAATCGCCTGGATCTCGAGAGTTGGCAAGAAGGAAGCTTATCTGGAGGGAGAGCTCCGCAGCAAGTGGGAGGAATGGAGAGCAGACTGGTGCTGGATTGTTGAGGAGAATCCGCAGCCATTCACCGCCCAGCGCCAAGCCCCAATAGCGCGCGGCAACGATTGGAGCAACGTGGCCCCGGAAGATGATAGGCTGAAGATTGCCGTCACCCGGATCCTACGCCTCAGGCTTGCCGGGCTCACCATAGGCGCCGTTGGCACAGATTTTCTTCGCCGCCGCATCGCCCCCCTGCAGGAGAGGAGGAGACTCGCCTGGGAGTTCCAGAATGCAGCGGATATCATGAGGCTGCGCCCAGGCCTCAACTTCAACTTCACTGTCTTGGAACTGGATGCGATGATCCTGGAACTGTTCAAGCGCGATCCTCAACATCCCGAAGCGTTCATGTTGCCGAGGGGTGTCGTTCCGCTGTGCAACAACTCCTCGCTCGACCGCATCCGTGCAATGATGCCGCTGTGTGATTCGCATGGAATCGTTCCAACTTGGCAAGAGCCTGCAGACGATGTCGTGCAGGAGTTCTTTGACGGCTTGGTAGAAGTGGCGGTCCACTCGATGAACAAAAGAGCCTCACCCGCGACACCACCGATGCGGAGATGCAGCGCATCGCCACTAGGCTGGAAGAGGCGGCAACAGCCGCTGCCGCGGGCGAGTTCGGATTCACCGTGGAGGAGGCAGAGGCAGCAGAGACGGCAAGCCTTGTCGAGCGAGAGGAGCTTGCCGGCGAGGAAGAGCATGTCAGGCCTGAAGCCGAGTCGAACGAGCCCGCCGAGGGCGCGAGCGACTCGTTGAAGATCGGCTCCTCCTCCTCCCCACCTTTAGCTAGCTTGCCGCAAGCGGAGCCCCCAGCTCCACCAAGAAGGCGTCTCCGCAAGGTCGGGGACGTAGCGGGGCGGCAGGCGAGTCAACAGCCGCCGTGCCAGGCGACACGCTCTACCGCGGCAAGCACTGTTGCCGCGGGAGCGCCTCACGCCGCTGCGGCAACCGGAGCGGGGTCTTCCCGGTCCACCGCTACAGCTCCTGCCAAGTGGACAAGGGAACCTACCCCTCCGCCTCGTCGCACCGGAGGCGAGCCGGACTTCGATCTCTCCGCGCTCAGCTCCGACGAGGAAGAAGAAGAGTAAGATTCTTTGCTGTACTTGTAGTTCTTCAATTTTGTTGCTTTGTCTTGTATCTGATTTGCTTCACTCTGAACCCATTCCTTTTCAGGACGCTGGCCCAGAGAGCGGCGAAGAGAGCCAAGGTCCCGGTGATTTTCATCGAGGACGAACCCACAGCGACGGCAGGGGGTGTGTCCGAGACCACCTTGCCGGACCCGACAACTATTCCCCAAAGCAGCCTCCAGCGCAGCCCCCAGCGTAAGTATATGGTTTACTTCCTGCTGTTAGGCGTGCATGGGTGCTCTTTCTTTGCTGATATCTGATTGTTGGTTTGTGTAGGAGCAGAGCAGCTTCACCAGGAGTGCCCGGAAGCCGCTCCCTAAATGCCATCTGCTTCAACTACACCACCAAGGGAGGATTCCCCGGCAAGGGAGTGTTCTCCGGCAAGGGAGAATTCTCCGGCAAGGGACAGTTCTCCGGCAAGGGACAGCACCAGCGACCCTCCGGTGGTTGAGGCCACGACTGTAGGTCCTAGTACAGGTGATCCTCTTGCTTGAAAACTTTCCTTGGGTTCTTCTTCTTCTGATTTTCTTTTTGGATATTTGCTTGATTTTTCTTCTTTTTCCGTTCGTCAGATCCATCTGCCACGGAGCTGATGGAAACCGAGGTCGCCGGCGAGGAGAACGCGCGCAGCAATACCGACAACGCCGTTGCCACCGAAGGAGAAGCCGGCGCTGATGATCCCACCGGCGAAGAGGCCGCCAAAGCTGCCGCCGCAGAAGCTGGCGAGGGATCCGGCGATAGCACTGACGGCCCCGAGGCCGCAGGAGAGTCAGGCGCTACGCCGACCGCCGATCCCTCCGCCGCTGCCGTGGCGCCAGGCTCTGAAGAGCCCCAGCCCGGCGCCTATTTGAAGGCCGGTGACGGCATCTTCATCAAGCTCCCCTGGGCGGCAAGCTCCAGGGCGCCGGTCGAAGGAGAGATCTTGGATGGAGAGGTGCTCGCCTCCGCTGGGCTAACGCTGGTCGACGCGCCAAGCAGCAACAGCGACGAGCCTGAGGAGGAGCAGCTGCTGCGGAAGCTGTTGTCGCTCTACCGCGCCCGACAGGCCAAGCTGGTATCCCGAGAAGCGCTGGTCGCGAAGGCGGGAGTGGACATCGAGAAGCGTGCGGAGGAGCTCCGGGGTTTCAGGCAGGAAACTCTCCGGTCCCTGGCAGAGGAGCGGGAGCAAGTCGCCGAGGAGCGGAAAGCCTTCCTCCTCGAGAAGGCTGAAGTTGAAGAGCAACAGCGGCTTGTTGCCGAGAAGCTATCTGCGCAGGAAGGCGAGTTGGCGCAGCGCAAGGTCAACCTTGACAGCCATGAGGAGGAGCTTGCCACGCGCGAGCAAACATTTGGCGGGGCTCTCAAGGAAGCAGAGGATGCTGCCGCAGCTGCCAAGGCCGCCAAGAAGGAGCTGGAGACGAAGATGGCGTAGCTGGAGGCCGATCTCAAGGCGAGCGGTGAGGAACTTGCTGCGCTCAAGCGTGAGCGCGAGAAGGACGCTGCCGCTCATGGCGAGCTGCAGGGTCATCTCGCTGAGAGGAGCAAAGAGCTTAGCACCGCCAAGGACTTCAACGCAGACCTTGAGTTGAAGCTGGTTACTTTGACTCAGACGCTGGACGGCGCCAGGGAACGGGAGGTGGCCTTGTCGGAGAAGATCAAGGCTGACGAGGCGCTGCTGGCGAGTGCTGCTGCCGCCCAGAACGCTTTTAGGGAGAATGTGGAGCACTGGACCGAGGGTCTCGTGGATGTTGCTGCAGCCATCGACAGGGAGCTGGCGCAGCTGGGGATGGAGGATCTCGGGTACTCCTCCGATGAGCACCTCCAACCCAGCGCCAAGCTCAGCTTGTTCTTCAAAGGCGTGGCGACGGCCCTCCAGCGACTCCGGGAGAAGATCCCAAAGCAGCTGGCCGACGAGTCGCGCAAGATCTGCGCGGGGGCTCTTCAAAAGGTGATGGTGAAGGTGGCCTTCCGCAACCCAGGCCTCAACCTCACCAACGTCCTCAGGACCTTGCCGCCGGATGCTGATCTGGAAGCGCTCAAGACCCTTGCCGCACCCATTGTGGACAAGGTGAGCGGGATCAAGAGGGTTGAGGGCGATCGCGTAGATTAGGCCGCCCGTTTTCTCTTTTCTTGTCGCTGCTGGTCATGTTATGAGAACAATCTGTTAGAGCTGCGACAAGCTATCTTGTAATATGACTCTATTTTGGGTAACGATTGCTATGTTATTTCCTTTACTTGATTCCTTCCTTTGTATGTTTTTGCCCTACGCTTTTAGGGAACTTGTCGGCGCAGGCACCTTAGCCGCGAGCGCTGAGTGCGGGACGTCAGCAGCCTGCTGGCGGTGCCGCTACCGACAAGAAACCTTGTCGCAACTAGTCGCAGCTCACTTAAGTTGTTGAGCGGACTCGAAACAAAGTAAGGGCGCAACTAGCTACGAGTTGGTTCCTCCGCGCACAGGTTTTCCATACAAAGCACGGTCGTTCGAGGAAGATAACTTAAAAATTTAAAACTGATTGCTCAAACTTTGGCAACTTAGCTTTTCTGTCGTTTGCTTTCCGGTAAGGCGAAACTTCCTTGAACGACGCCTGGTCCACACCATTATCTTCTCCTTTCCCCCCGACAAACTTGTGGGCGAGGGAACCTTCCTTCCTTTGAGAAAGAGAAAGAAGAGAAAATAAAGATATGGAGCCTTACGGCTCGTTATTGCTTACCGGGGGTAGGTGCTGCACAAAGTGTCAGATAATGCATGCAAAGAAAAGTAGAAAGCATGAAATTGACAAGATGTGCGGAGCACATGAGCTTTACTTATGCACGGGGTCTGCGCCCGGCTTTGTACAAAGGATTACATGCAACATCGGCAAGACTTGTACAAAAGGTGGTTGCCGGAACAGGTTCCGGCAACCGCGCCTTACGGGTAAAACTTACGAAGATGCTCAATGTTCCAGGAGTTGCTCACCGGAATGCCATCTTCGGTCTCAAGGCGGACAGCGCCAGGCCTAGTGACTCGTTTCACCCGGTAAGGGCCTTCCCACTTCGGCGTCAACTTGTTGGAATTCTTGGCGGACTGAACGCGCCGAAGAACAAGGTCGCCTTCCTCGAGACTTCTGGCATTAACTTTGCGGCTATGGTAGCGGCGCAAAGCTTGCTGGTATCGAGCAGCTCGTACAGCAGCCTGAAGACGGTCCTCCTCAAGGAGCAGCGCGTCATCTTGTCGCAACTGCTCTTGCTCAAGCTCATCATAAGCGAGCACTCGAGGTGACCCGTATACGAGTTCCGTGGGGAGAACTGCCTCTGCTCCATAGACTAGAGCGAAAGGTGTCTGGCCAGTGGCTCGATTTGGCGTCGTCCTGATCGACCAAAGAACCACCGGCAGCTCCTCAATCCAGTTCTTTCCGCACTTGCGCAGCCTGTCGAAAGTCCTGGTCTTGAGCCCGCGCAGCACTTCAGCATTCGCCCTCTCCGCTTGACCGTTGCTTCTCGGATGAGCAACAGAAGCGAAGCAGACCTTGGCGCCAAGATCTTGGACGTACTGCATGAAGGTGCGGCTCGTGAATTGCGTGCCGTTGTCGGTGATGATCCTGTTAGGGATCCCGAAGCGGCAAACAATCGACCTGAAGAACTTGACTGCTGACTGTGCTGTCACCTTCCTCACTGCTTCCACTTCCGGCCACTTTGTGAACTTGTCGATTGCAACGTACAAGTACTCAAAGCCCCCGACAGCTCGGGGAAAGGGGCCGAGGATGTCGAGCCCCCAGACCGAAAATGGCCAGGATAAAGGGATCGTCTGGAGAGCTTGAGCTGGCTGGTGTATCTGCTTGGAATGGAACTGGCACGCTTCACACTTGGTTACTTGTGCAGTTGCATCCTGGAGGGCTGTCGGCCAAAAGAAACCTTGCCGGAACGCTTTGCCGGCAAGTGCTCTTGCGCCAATGTGGTGACCACATATGCCTCCATGTATCTCTGCCAACAGCTTTTGTCCGTCTTCCCGGTGAATACACTTCAATTTCACGCCGTTGAGTCTTCTTCTGTACAGTGTGTTGTCGACAAACTGGTACATACTTGACTGCCGGGCTACTCTTTCCACTTCTTCTTGCTCTTCGGGAAGTTCTCCTATCTGAAGGAAACGGACAATCTGCTATGCCCATGCTGGAGCTTGCGGCTCAACAACAAGGACTAAAGGCACATCTGCTGCTGCGGGAACATCCGCTTCTACGGCGAGAACCTGCGGCTCAGCCGGAGCTTGACGTTCCCCGGCAAGCTTGCCGGAGCAAAACTTGTCGGGAGCGTCTGCTTCAACGGAACAAACCCTAAGGCTTGCCGGAGCAGACTGCTCCTCAGCACCCTTGGTGTTGATCTTGAGGACCTTCTTGGCAGCGGCTTCGGGGAGCTCTGCCGGAAAATAGTCACCAGAAATCAACTTCCTCTTCTTGCTCTGTCCAGTTGATGGCGTTACAGATGGTTGAGTCAGTTTGAGCACAAAGATCCCTGGTTCCACAGGTAACTTAAGTGCGGCGCACTTCGACAGGCCATCGGCAATGTCGTTCTGAGCTCTTGGAACATGTTCCATCTGTAGGCCGTCAAAGTGCTCTTCTAGCTTTCTCACTTCATCAACGTAAGCTTCCATCAACGGACTCTGATAATTCTTGTTCACTTGGCGGACGACAAGCTGTGAGTCACCCCTGACAATGAGCTTCTTGATCCCAAGGTCTGCTGCGATCCTGAGACCGGCAAGCAAACCTTCATACTCTGCGGTATTGTTCGTTGCTTGCTCCTTGGGAAAGTGCATCTGGACTACGTACTTGAGGTGCTCTCCGGTGGGTGCAACAAGTAGCACGCCCGCACCGGCGCCTTGCAGCGAGAAGGCACCATCAAAGTACATCAGCCACTCTTTGCTTGCTTCCTTGACGGGGATGCTCGTTTCTGGAATTTCTTCATCTTGTGTTGGCGTCCATTCTGCTATGAACTCCGCCAATGCTCTGCTTTGGATAGTTGAAGTGCTCTCAAACTTGAGGCCAAAGCTTGACAGTTCCAGTGCCCACTCGACAATCCTGCCTGTTGCTTCTGGATTTTGCAGTATCCTCTTCAGCGGAAAACGAGTGACGACTGTGATCTCATGTGCTTGGAAGTAATGGCGCAGCTTTCTCGAGGCCATGAGAAGGCCGAAAAGCAATTTCTGCACACCAGAGTACCTTGACCTAGCCCCCTGCAGAAGGGAACTGACAAAGTAAACTGGGCGCTGCACCATTCTTTTCTGCATCTTCTCACGCGCCTGCGCAGATCCATCTTTGTCGGGACCAGAGCTTGCCGGTGAAGTCCCCTGCTTGTCGCTGGATGCATCTGCCGTGGTTGCTGGCTCATCATCCGCCTCCCTCTCCGCTACTAACGCAGCACTAACCACTTGATTGGTTGCCGCTATATATAGCAGCAACTTCTCTTGTGGCTTAGGTGCGACAAGTGTTGGAGTGGAGGACAGGTATCTCTTTAAGTCCTGCAGTGCAGCCTCCGCTTCCGGAGTCCATTTCATTGGACCTGCCTTTTTCAATATTTTGAAAAATGGCAGGGCGCGCTCAGCAGACCTAGAGATAAACCTGCTGAGAGCAGCTACGCAACCGGCAAGTCTTCGTACATCCTTGACGCGCTTTGGTGCTTCAATCTGCTCAATGGCCTTGATCTTGTCGGGATTGGCTTCAATTCCCCGCTGAGACACGAAGAACCCGAGAAGCTTGCCGGAGGGGACTCCAAACACACACTTCTCGGGGTTAAGCTTGAGGTTGATCTTGCGCAGATTTGCAAAGGTTTCGTCTAAATCTTGAATCAGAGTCGCCTTGTCCTTGCTCTTGACCACTATGTCATCCATGTAGGCTTCCACATTTCTGTGTATTTGCGGCTCAAAAGCGTCATGGACTACCCTTGCAAATGTTGAACCAGCATTCTTTAAACCGAAAGGCATCCGTACGAAACAGTATGTGCCACATGGGGTGATGAATGCGGTCTTCTCCTCATCCTCTTCTGCCATGAAGATCTGATGGTATCCTGAGTATGCATCAAGAAATGAAAGCAAGTCACATCCGGCCGTGGAGTCAACAATCTGGTCGATGCGCGGCAAGGGAAATGGGTCTTTGGGACAAGCTTTATTGACATCGGTAAAGTCGATACAAAGCCTCCATTTCCCGTTTGCCTTGCGCACGACTACAGGGTTGGCCAACCACGTAGGATGGAGCACTCCTCTGACAAGGCCTGCTGCTTCCAATTTCTTGATTTCTTCTGCGATGAATTCTTGGCGCTCCACTGCCTGCTTTCCTGACTTTCTGCTTGACGGGCCGCGCATGAGGACAGACGGCAAGATGGTGCTCGATTACTTTCCTGGGAACACCGGGGATGTCAGACGGTTGCCACGCAAACACGTCGACGTTCGCCCGCAGGAAAGCAACGAGCGCGCTTTCCTATTTAGGGTCGAGAGTGGCACTGATGGTGAAGGTACCACCAGTGCCATCCTCCTTGGCGGACACCTTCTTGGTCTCTGGTGGAGCTGCCATTGTCTTCTTACACTTGCCGGTGGAGCTCGATGGTGCGTCCTCGACGGTAGCGCAGCACTCCGAAGAGGTGCGCTTGCCGGAGTGGGCATCAGAACTCTTGCCGGACTTGGTCTTCTTCTTCGCCCCGGGAGCTTCAACGGCAAGTGACTTGCGATCTGTTGCGGCTGCTGCTTCCCGGTAGATCTTGTCGGCGCAGATAAGAGCATCCTTCTTGTCGCCAGGGACAGAGATGACACTTATCGGGCCTGGCATCTTCAGTATGTTGTATGCATAGTGAGAGGCTGCCATGAATTTGGCGAGTGCTGGACGGCCGAGTATCCCATTGTAAGGCAATGGAAAGTCAGCAACGTCAAAAGTGACCCTCTCAGTCCTGAAGTTCAACTCGCTGCCAAATGTCACCGGCAACGTGATCTTTCCCTTCGGCTTGCTCCTTCCCGGATTGATTCCTTGGAATGTGCCGGTCTCTTCGAGCTCGCCATCAGGGATCTGGAGTTTCTGGAGTACCGCGGAGGAGATCAGGTTCAAGCCGGCCCCGCCGTCAACTAGCATCTTAGTGACCTTGAGGTTGCGGATAGTTGGTGAAACCAACATCGGCAAGCACCCGACCGCAGTTATGCGATCAGGGTGGTCCTCAATATCAAAGATGATAGGCGTGCTGGACCATTTCAGAGGCTTGCGTGACTCGATGGGTGGTTCTGCCGCATTGACTTCCCGCACCCACTGCTTGAGCTGGCGGTGTGAAGTATGCAGAGAAGCACCGCCGTCAACGCACAGGACCTCTGTGGCTTTCTGGAACTCCTGCTCATCGGTCTCGTCATCATCCATATCTTCATCGTCGTCGTCATCTTCATCCTTGTCGCGGCCGCGGGGAGGTCTATCTCCTTGCCGCTGCTTGGCCTTGCCGCGGCGTCCTCCTCGGCCGGGGCGTTTCTTGCCGGCTCCTCCAGCACCTTCCTGGGCCTTCTCCTTGTCGCGTCGCTCGTATTCAGCCTTTTGCTGCTCGACAAGGTGCTCGACCTTCTTGCAGCTCTGGAGGTCATGGCCCTTGGTGCGGTGGATCTTGCAGTACTGCTTGTTGGTGCCGTCCTGCTTGTCGGCGACCGCCACAGCCTGGTAGTTGGTGCCTGCGGCAATCTCCTGCCGGAGCTACCAGCTTTGGCTTTCTTGGCGCCACCTCCGTTGCCGGACTGCTCAACGACTAGCACATCTTTGCCTTTCTTCTTCCTGTTGTTCCGCCGCCGGTTTTTCTTTGCCGGGGCAGCCTCCTCACTATCAGATCCTCCTGCTTCTGTATTCTCTCCGGGGAGTTTCCTCCCTTCCTCAGCACGTGCACACTTGTCGGCCAGGGCATATAGCTCACTGACGTCTCTGATCTTGCACATCGCCATCTCCTCCCGCATCCTGCGGTTTCGCACGTTCTGATGGAACGCGCTGATTACCGCGGCAGGGTGGACATCTGGGATGTTGTGCTGTACGCGGCTGAATCTCTGAATGTACTTGCGCAGGGGCTCTCCTTCCTTCTGGGCGAGCAGATGAAGGTCGCTCTCTTGGCCAGGAGGCTTGTGGCCGCCTGTAAAGGCGCCGACAAACTGATGGCATAGGTCTGCCCAGGAGGATATGGAGTTGTTCGGCAAGTGCATGAGCCAGGATCTGACATTGGGCTTGAGCACCAGCGGGAAGTAGTTGGCCAGGATCTTGTCGTCCCGCCCCCGGCAGCTTGCACCGCGATGGTGTAGATGCTGAGGAACTCCGACGGATGCGACTTGCCGTCGTACTTCTCTGGTACGTCTGGCTTGAAATTCTTCGTGCTGGGCCACTGGACTTGCCGCAGCTCACGAGTGAACGCAGGGCAACCTACCGCGTACGGCAAGTTGCCTGGTTCCCCTGGCGCATGCATGTCGACAGAGGGCCCAGCGCGCTGGTCCGATTGATGCCACGCTTCTCTTCGGCGCTCGATGCGAGTTCGAGCGTCTTCTTGCTGTCGTTCGTGAAGAACTTGGCGCTGATCGCGACGAGCTCGTGGATCTGATGATGCGGTGGAGTCGCTGTCGAGGTGGATCCGGCGAGTCGGCGATCTTGGCCTTCGGGGTGGAGAGTGCATGGTGGTTGCACCCCCACCGGTTTCGTCGCCACCGGCTCGTGCCTGGCAGTCCTGCCGCGGCAGCGATGTACTCGGCTGCCGCGGAGTGTCGCCGTTGGTGAAGCCGATGAGACTCTGAATGGTGGCCCTCCATTCATCGATCTTGTCTGCCGTTGGAGGGTAATCCAGGAGCAGTTGAGCTCGCGCCAAAGCTTCTGCTGGAGTGGTGGGCGGCAGTGGCGAACGGTGCGAGGAGCGGGATATGCTCGGACTTCTAACTATGTTAGAAGGAGCAGTATCCCGTCCAGGCGACCGTGCCTCGCTCGTGCCAGCATGTTGGCGTGCATGCTGGTCTTGAGCACCCCGAGATCCACCAGCTCGATCTTGGTCCAACAAACGTATGGCACTGCGAATACCATGACGCTGTCGGTCCTGCGCCTCCTAAGATGGGCGCGGTACATGTACGGACGCCGAGGTCTGCACAGCCTTGTCCTTGGACCTGGCAGCACCGTGAGCTCCCTCGTCGATGTCCGTTCTTCCGCCGGCGTCTACCCCACCACCCGTTTGCTCCGGTGGTGGTGGGATCGACGTGGACGGAACAGCTGCCGCCGAAGCCTTCTTCTTCGGTGGCATGTCGATGAAGAAGATGAAGATCTAGCTCGTGTGAACGCCGGATCAGGTTCACACAACCTCGACGCCCCCTACCTGGCGCGCCAAAGATGTCGGGGGGGCTGATCCATGAACGCCTATGGGACCGGCGGACCGGGCCCCTTTCGGTTCGGCGGGGGGGCGGAGATCGCACGAAGAGCGGATCGAGGCGAAGCACACGAGCGGTTTACCCAGCTTCGGAGCTCTCCGGAGAGATAATACTCCTACTGCTGCATGTCTGAGTGTATTGAGTTCTTGCTCGGGAGCGCTGAGTGCTACAGTACACACTAGCTGCTAACGAGACCGAGCGTGAGTGTTTTTCTGCCTTCGAACCCCCCTCTACGTTGCGCATGGGCCTCCTTTTATATGCTAAAGGGGTCACCGACAGGTGGCAACGTAGACAAGGGTAAAAATGGAAAAGGAATTGGGGTTGGTACAGCTACCTGTACAGTGTATCATACCTAACCCTGACGGCAGGGGACAAAGGCATTAAATGCCCGTCTACGTCGCCCAAATAGTGCAAAAAGGGACCGTCAGGGACGCCACCGCTCGCCACGATGGCAATCTTGTCAGCGCCGCTTGCCACCGCGCACCGCTGGCTGCACAGCCTCTTGCCACGCGCGCCTGGAAAGGCCCCAGGGCGACACGTTGGTGGATGTGCTGGAGCGCGGGTACAGAGTGGTAGCTTTGCCGCGGCAAGCGCCTTGCCGCGGTCGTTGTCTTGTCGCGTCCGGAAGCTTGTCGCTCACCGGGTCTCGCCGGGGCGCGTGGCGCGTCGCGGCAAGTTCCTTGAGATGCCTTTGTTGGCCTTCCCGTCAAGCTCCTCTTGCCGGGGCCTTGTCTCCTTGGCTTGAATACTTTGTTCTTGAATGGATCCACAGGAACCACGGAGGACCTTGGCGGTCACCCGGCAAGCCTTGCCACGGGGTGCTGCAACTGCCCGTGCACAAGTTCGGGATACTAGGGTACCCCTACTCTAGTACACCGACACCGGTCCATTAAGCCATGTCCTCCTACCACATTCAATATAAGCGATGTAAAAATATAGAGAAAATGGAGAGATTGTAAGGACTCAAACTCAAGACCTCACACCTAAAGGCGCACACTGCTAGCCACTTCACCTAACCGTTGCTTCTGGTATTTTGTAGCGCGAAATATATTAAAAAAACACAACATCGCTCATATATATGAAATAGTTTCTAAAAACATCGCAACTTTTATTGAAAAAATGTGAACAATCTTGAAATGCCAAAAAATCAACATTTATAGACCATATTGGAGCAAACATTGTTTAAAATTTGAACAAAATTTTGAAACATTAACAATTTCCGAACATCTTTCGAAACAAGAACACTTTTTAAAATTTGTGGATTTTTTTTGGTTTTTGCTTGTCCTGCTTTCCTTTTACTTTTTTATTTTTGCTTTTCCTTCATCTTATTGCAACCACACCTACCGACGTATCTTTGTCCCCAAGATTATTCGATACGCTGGTCGTACACTAAAGGTCCCATGGTTCTCTTCATGTCTGGCCCAAAAATCTGCTACCCTTCTTGTGCACAAATGGTATCTTGAGGATTTCCGCGGCATCAAAAAGGGTAAATGGGCCGAACCAGTCCCTCATTCCACGATGTTGTAGTAGCTTCGATGAGATCTGACACTCTCCTTGGAGGGATCTGAACAAGGGATGTGATCGGCCGTTTAAAACTATCTCTCAAAATCCAATTGTGTACCCAAATATATGTTGTTTCGCAATCTCCAGTTCTCCAAACAATGCCATGTGCCAAAATGTCCCGGCCATCCAAAATAGCCCTCCATATCTGAGATGGGTGTGATCCTAACTCGGCTACTATTAGCAAGCACTCCAGGAAATTGACTTATGTGAGGATGCCGGTGCATAGGGATGATTCCTTTGTTATCTGCCATGCTTATCGCACAAGGTGCCAAGTTGAAAATCTCCAAATCACGGAAGCCTGGACCTCCTATGTGTTTTAGTCTAGTCTTTATATCCCATGCCACCCAACTGGGCTTCCTTCTTCCTTTCTTCCTTCCCCACCGAAATTGCTTCATGATTAACATGATGTTCTCGCACAACCATCTTGGCAGTCTGAAACAAGACATGGAGTAGACAGGTATAACCTGCACTATAGACTTGATCAACACCTCCTTTCCCACCGAAGACAAAAGTTTCTCCATCTAGCCCTTTATCTTCTCCCATACTCTATCTCTCAAGTACTTGAACATTCCGTACTTCGAGTGACCAACATCAGTCGACATTCCCAAATAACAGCAAGACAATGATTCATTCCGAACCTGCAATGAGTTCTTGACTGCTTCTCTAGTTCGGCCCGGACAACCTTTGCTAAATATATTGATGATTTCTCATGATTTATACTTTGTCCTGACACACTGCAATAAATGTCTAGCAGGTTTGACGCTGCAACTAATCCCTCTACATTGGCCTTGAATAGAAACAGGCTATCATCTACGAACAAAAAATGGTTAAATGTAGGAGCCATTGGGGGCACCTTAATACCTGCCAATGATGACTAAGAGTTGGATTTCAGGAGGTACGAAAGAACCTCTTCTGCAATCAAGAATAAGTAGGGAAGATTGGGTCTCCCTGCCGGAATCCTCTCGTTGGTTTGAACGAGTCAAGTTTCTCTCCATTAAAAATAACAGAAAATTGGACAGATGACACCATAGACATGACTGTATTAATCCATTGTTCTACAAAACCAAGTTTGGACATGATGGCTATCAAATAGGACCACTCCAACCTATCAAAGGCTTCCATCATATCCAACTTAAAAGCACAAAAACAGTTTGATTTTAATCTAGACCATTTCATAAAATGCAAGCATTCATAAGCACAGATGATGTTGTCTGTGATCAACCTTCCTCGGACAAACGCCAACTGCTCCTCAGACATTATATTAGGTAAGGTAACCTTCAGTCTGTTTGCGACCACCTTTGATGCTATCTTGTATAAAACATTGCAAAGGCTAACGGGCCTGAATTGGGATAAAACAATAGGATTCGCTACCTTAGGGATCAGGACCAATATTGTCTCATTTATGCACTCCATGCTTTCTTCTCCACAAATTACCATCAACACTATTTTGAGACCTCGTCACCGCATATGTCACAATGGTGCTGGTACAAATGAGCAGGGAACCCATGTGGCCCCAGAGCTTTAGTACATAACATTTGGAATAAAGCGATTTTTACCTCAGTAGTATATGGTGCACAGAGGGTTGTGTTCATCTCCTCTGTCACCTTCTACAGGAGATGCTCAAGCACTGCGCCCATATTATGTACTCCCTCAGAAGAATACATATTTTGATAAAAGAAGTGTTGGCCATTGCCTTTAACTCCGTCGAGGCAGATACAACTACACTAAATGAATTTTGTAGAGCCTTTACCTTGTTTTCTTTCTGCGAAGACCAGCATGAAGATAAAAAGAATTTTGTATTCTTGTCTCCTGCCAAAAGCACTCAATTATGGCCTATTGTCGCCACATGATCTCTTCCCTATGATGCATCTCAATCGGGCATTCTTTGACTGTTCTTTCAGCGTGGGATGGGCTAGTACACAATGGATCACTTCTGAGATCCTCGAGAAGTTGCTTAAGTTGTTTGGCCTCCTTCCTTACACTCCCAAAAGTATCTCTACTCCACTCTCTCATGCCCTTGGCCAGTTTACTCAACTTTTGTCGCATGTCCTCTACGGAGGTACACAGTGGCCCTGTGTCCCATCTATCTATAAGCACATCTCAGAGTCCCTCATGTGTCTCCCACATTAACTCATACAAGATCTCTCTATGCGTTCCTCTCATGTACTTCCGAAATCAAGAAATATGGGGCGAGTGATCGGAAGTAGCACCGTTGAGGTGTGTACTTGAAGCTGATGGAAACCTTGCCATCCAATCTGCATACACCAGCGCTCTGTCAAGTCTGTATCTCGTGTAACTCCCACTAGAAGCTTTCTTCTCAAAGGTCTAGAAGGTGCCCTTATACCCTAAGATTAGCAACATGCAAACATCTGTAGCATCTCGAAAAGCCTGGATTTGAGTGTTGATGCACCGACCCACTACTTCATGTTCATTTAGACATAAAGATTCATTAAAATAACCCACACACATCCATGAAAGTGCATTTAAAGTACTGATAGTTTTTAGCACCTCCATGTTTGGTGCTGCAAGTTTGTTTGTGCCTGCCCATATAGAATGTCATCCTCCACTTCTCCTGATCGTTTTCCTATACCGAAACATCTAGATGTTAAATAGAGTAACCAAGAATCTCAAGTTTTTTAGAATTGTTCAAAAAAAGACCCATACCACCACTTCTACCTTGACTATCAACATGATAAGGATTGTCATAACCAAGAGTACTAGCTAAAGCTTCTACCTTAACACCTTCAATTGTGTTTCTACAATGCATAGTAGTGTAGGGGAAAATCTCCTCACAAAATCGCGAAGCTCGCGGATTTGTCGTGGATTTGCATGTGCCACGAAAGTTCTAGCAAAAGGCACTCATTAGGCTCGGCGATGCCTATCTCCGGGGCCCGCCATCTTTGATTCACCTTTACTGTATACTGCATTCTTAGTTGTGGTGTTCTTTTCTGCATCCACTGTCACCTTTGACCTCTTAGGATCCTGCTTTGTGCTAGGGCTCTGAGGAAGGAGGGAGCGCCAGTACCCTATGTTGCTCCAAAACTATAGTAACATTGCTTGCTACCGGTAACACATTTTGTCCAACGGTCAGCTCTAAATCCCTTTTCCTATTGTTCTCCGCATCCCTCATATCTGAATCCAGGTCGCCCCCCGCAATGGTCATTAATAATAGTGTCCTCATACTATGAGCTATGTTGTGTGCCCCGTCCTCAGCCACCATTACGACTGCCTCGGCGCCCGCCTCTCCAACCATGGCCACCTCCCAGCCCTCGTCCAGTTCCCATGAACCAACTTGCCCTCAAGGCCTTAAAGATTAGCACTAAAGGGGGTTGAACTCCGCTGCCATCCTCTTTGAACAGATGATCAAGCATTTGAAGGAAATATGCCCTAGAGGCAATAATAAAGTTGTTATTTTATATTTCCTTATTTCATGATAAATGTTTATTATTCATGCGAGAATTGTATTAATCGGAAACTTGATAAATGTGTGGATACATAGACAAAATACTGTGTCCCTAGTAAGCCTCTACTAGACTAGCTCGTTAATCAAAGATGGTTAAGTTTCCTAACCATAGACATGTGTTGTCATTTGATAAATGGGATCACATCATTAGGAGAATGATGTGATGGACAAGACCCATTCATTAGCTTAGCATTATGATCGTTCAGTTCTATTGCTATTGCTTTCTTCATGTCAAATACATATTCCTCCGACTATGAGATTATGCAACTCCCGGATACCAGAGGAATGCCTTATGTGCTATCAAACGTCACAACGTAAGTAGGTGATTATAAAGATGCTTTGCAGGTATCTCCGAAGGTGTTTGTTGGAATGGCATAGATCGAGATTAGGATTTGTCACTCTGAGTATCGAAGAGGTATATCTCTGGGCCCTCTCGGTAATACACATCATTAGAAGCCTTGCAAGCAAAGTGACTGATGCGTTAGTTGCAGGATGATGTATTATGGAACAAGTAAAGAGACTTGCCGGTAACAAAATTGAACTAGGTATGAAGATACCGACGATCGAATCTCGGGTAAGTAACATACCGATGACAAAAGGAATAACGTATGTTGTCATAACAGTTCGACCGATAAAGATCTTTGTAGAATATGTGGGAGCCAACATGAGCATCCAGGTTCTACTATTGGTTATTGACCATAGAGGTGTCTCGGTCATGTCTACATTGTTCTCGAACCCGTAGGGTCCGCAGGTTAACGTTTGATGACGATATTGTATTATATGAGTTATGTGATTTAGTGACCGAATGTTGTTTGGAGTCCCGGATGAGATCATGGACATGAAGAGGAGTCCTGAAATGGTCGAGAGGTAAAGATTGATATATAGGTCGATGGTATTCGGACACCAGAAGTGTTTCGGGAAGCACCGAGTACTTATCGGGTCACCGAAAGGGGTTCCGGGCACCCCCGGCAAAAGATATGGGCCTTATGGGACAAGAGGGGAAACACACCAGCCACAAAGGGGCGGGTGTGCCCCCCCCCTCCCCCATATGGGCTGGCCAAGTTGAAGAAGGAAAGGGAAAGGAGGAAAGGAAAAAGGAATAGGATCCCCCTTCAGCCTCTTCCCTTCCTACTCCGGATAGGAATAGGAGAGGGGGGGTTGGCCGAATTGGGAGAGGACCCCAAGTAGGATTCCTCCTACTTGGGGTGCCCCCATTGGCTGCCTCTCCTCCCCTCCAACCTATTTATATGTGGGGAGGAGGCACCTACAACATAGAATAACAACTGTTATCCGTGTGTGGCGCCCCCCTCCACAGTTTACACCCCCGGTCATATTGTCGCGGTGCGTAGGCGAAGCCCTGCGTGGATCACTTCACCATCACCGTCATCATGCCATCATGCTGACGGAACTCATCTACTTCCTCAACACCTTGCTGGATCAAGAGGGCAAGGAATGTCATCGAGCTGAACGTGTGCAGAACTCGGAGGTGTCGTACGTTCGGTACTTGATCGGTCGGAGCTAGAATGAGTTTGACTACATCAACCGCGTTGTCTAACGCTTCCACTTTCGGTCTACGAGGGTACATGGACACACTCTCCCCCTCTCGTTGCTATGCATCTCCTAGTTAGATCTTGCGTGAGCGTAGGAATTTTTTTGAAATTACATGCTACGTTCCCCAACAGTGGTATCTGAGCCAGGTCTATGCGTAGATGATATGCACGAGTAGAACAGAAAGAGTTGTGGGCGGTGATCATCATACTGCTTACCACCAATGTCTTATTTTGATTCGGCGGTATTGTTGGATGAAGCGGCCCAGACCAACCTTAGATGACCACGTTCATGAGACCGGTTCCATCGACAGACATGCAACTAGTTTTGCATAAAGGTGGTTGGCGGGTGTCTGTTTCTCCTACTTTAGTTGGATCAAATTTGACTGCGGCCGGCCCTTGTTGAAGGTTAAAACAGAAAACTTGATAAATCACCGTTGTGGTTTTTTCTGTAGGTAAGAACAATTCTTGCTAGAATCCCGTAGCAGCCACGTAAAACTTGCAACAACAAAGTAGAGGACGTCTAACTTACTTTTGCAGGGTATGTTGTGATGTGATATGGTGAAGACATGATGTGATAAATGTTATTGTATGAAATGATCATGTTTTGTAAGTTATCGGCAACTGGTAGGAGCCTTATGGTTGTATCTTTATTGTATGAAATGCAAACGCCATGTAATTGCATTACTTTATCACTATGCGTTAGTGATAGTTGTAGAAGCAATAGTTGGTGAGACGACCACAATGCTACGATGGAGATCAAGGTGTCAAGCCGGTGACAATGGAGATCATGACGATGCTTTGGAGATGGAGATCAAAAGCACAAGATGATGATGGCCATATCATGTCACATGTTTTGATTGCATGTGTTGTTTATCTTTTATGCATCTTATTTTGCTTAGTACGGCGGTAGCTGCTACATCTTGAGCATGCGTTGGTTTTCCCTTGAAGAGGAAAGGGTGATGCAGCAAAGTAGCGTAAGTATTTCCCTCAGTTTTGTGAAGCAAGGTATCAATCCACTAGGACACCACACACAAGTCACCTAGTACCTGCACAAACAATCTAGAACCTTGCAACCAATGCGATAAAGGGGTTGTCAATCCCTTCACGGTCACTCGCAAAAGTGAGAACTAATAGAGATAGTAAAGTTAATATTTTTGGTATTTTTGTTGTATAGATTGGAAAGTAAAGATTGCAAAATAGTAAACGAGATGTGATGTAAACAAAATAGATGTAATATGATAGAAAAGAGACCCCGGGGGCCAGAGGTTTCACTAGTGGCATCTCTCAAGATAGCATGTATTACGGTTGGTGAGCAAATTACTGCCGAGCAGTTGATAGAAAAGCACATAAATGATCATGAACATAGGCTTCACGTCCTTGTCAAGTAGACCAAAATGATTCTGCATCTACTACTATTACTCCACGCATCGACCGCTATCTAGCATGCATCTAGAGTATTAAGTTCATAAGAACGGAGTAACACATTAAGCAAGATGACGTGATGTAGAGGGATAAACTCAAGCAACATGATATAAACCCCATCTTTTTATCCTCGATGGCAATAATACAATACGTGCCTTGCTGCCCCTACTGTCACTGGGAAAGGACACCGCAAGATTGAACTCAAAGCTAAGCACTTCTCCTATTGCAAGAAAAATCAATCTAGTAGGCCAAACTAAATCGATAATTCGAATAGACTTGCAAAGATATCAAATCATGCATATAAGAATTCAGAGAAGAACCAAATAATATTCATAGATAATCTTGTTCATAAATCCACAATTCATTGGATCTCGGCAAACACACCGCAAAAGAGTATTACATCGAATAGATCTCCAAGAACATCGAGGAGAACATGGTATTGAGAATCAAAGAGAGAGAAGAAGCCATCTAGCTAATAACTATGGACCCGAAGGTCTGTGGTAAACTACTCACTCTTCATCGGAGAGGAAATGGTGTTGATGTAGAAGCCCTCCATGATCGATTCCCCCTCCGGCAGATCGCCGGAAAAGGCCCCAAGATGAGATCTCACGGGTACAGAAGGTTGCGGTGGTGGAAAAGTGGTTTCGTGGCTCCCCCTGATGTTTCTAGGGTATAAGAGTATAGGCGAAGGAAGTACGTCGATGGAGCTATGAGGGGCCCACGAGGGTGGGGGGCGCGCCTACTATCGATGTAAAAACCGACGGATCTCGGGTAGGGGGTCTCGAACTGTACGTCTAAGGCTAATGGTAACAGGAGGCGGTGTTGGAAATATGCGCTAGAGGCAATAATAAGTTAGTTATTATTATTATATTTCCTTGTTCATGATAATCGTTTATTATCCATGCTATAATTGTATTGATAGGAAACTCAGATACATGTGTGGGTACATAGATAACACCATGTCCCTAGTAAGCCTCTAATTGACTAGCTCGTTGATCAATAGATGGTTACGGTTTCCTGACCATGGACATTGGATGTCATTGATAACGGGATCACATCATTAGGAGAATGATGTGATGGACAAGACCCAATCCTAAGCCTAGCACAAAGATCGTGTAGTTCGTATGCTAAAGCTTTTCTAATGTCAAGTATCATTTCCTTAGACCATGAGATTGTGCAACTCCCGGATGCCGTAGGAATGCTTTGGGTGTACCAAACGTCACAACATAACTGGGTGGCTATAAAGGTGCACTACGGGTATCTCCGAAAGTGTCTGTTGGGTTGGCACGAATCGAGACTGGGATTTGTCACTCCGGTTGACGGAGAGGTATCTCTGGGCCCACTCGGTAGGACATCATCATAATGTGCACAATGTGACCAAGGGGTTGATCACAGGATGATGTGTTACGGAACTAGTAAAGAGACTTGCCGGTAATGAGATTGAACAAGGTATCGGCATACCGACGATCGAATCTCGGGCAAGTACAGTGCCGCTAGACAAAGGGAATTGTATACGAGATCGATTGAGTCCTTGACATCGTGGTTCATCCGATGAGATCATCGTGGAACATGTGGGAGCCAACATGGGTATCCAGATCCTGCTGTTGGTTATTCACCGGAGAACGTCTCGGTCATGTCTGCATGGTTTCCGAACCCGTAGGGTCTACACACTTAAGGTTTGATGACGCTAGGGTTATAGGGAATAGATATACGTGGTTACCGAATATTGTTCGGAGTCCTGGATGAGATCCCGGATGTCACAAGGAGTTCCGGAATGGTCCGGAGGTAAAGATTTATATATGGGAAGTCATGTTTTGGTCATCGGAAAAGTTTCAGGTGTTATCGGTAATGTACCGGGACCACCGAGAGGGTCCCGGGGGTCCACCAAGTGGGGTCACGGGCCCCAGAGGGCTGCATGGGCCAAGTGTGGGAGGGGACCAGCCCCATGTGGGCTGGTGCGCCCCCCCACAAGGGCCCAAGGCGCCTAGGGTTTGGGGAGGGGGCTCCTCCACCTTGCTTGGGGGGGCAAGTTTCCCCCTCTCCCCCCTTGGCCGCCACTCTAGATGGGTTTTCGGGGCAGCCGCACCCCTTGGGGTGGGAACCCTAAAGGCGGCGCAGCCCCCTCCCTCTCCCCTATATATACTTGAGGTTTTGGGGCTGCCACACATAAGAGTTTCCACCTCTCCCGGACGCATCCCTACCTCTCTTTCTCCTTGTCTCTCGCGGTGCTTGGCGAAGCCCTGCTAGATTACCACGCTCCTCCCTCACCACCACGCCGTTGTGCTGATGCTGGACGGAGTCTTCCCCAACCTCTCCCTCTCTCCTTGCTGGATCTAGGCATGGGAGACGTCACCGGGTTGTACGTGTGTTGAACGCGGAGGTGTCGTCCGTTCGGCACTAGGATCTCCGGTGACCTCGTTCTCTTGAATGCTTCCGCTTAGTGATCTACAAGGGTATGTAGATGCACTCCTCTCTCTCTCTTTGCTAGTCTCTCCATAGATAGATCTTGGTGACTCGTAGGAAAATTTTGAATTTCTGCTACGTTCCCCAACAGTGGCATTATGAGCTAGGTCTATTGCATAGATTCTATGCACGAGGAGAACACAAAGTAGTTGTGGGCGTTGATTTTGTTCAATATACTTACCGTTACTAGTCCAATCTTGATTCGGCGGCATTGTGGGATGAAGCGGCCTGGACCGACCTTACACGTACTCTTACGTGAGACAGGTTCCACCGACTGACATGCACTTGTTGCATAAGGTGGCTAGCGGGTGCCAGTCTCTCCCACTTTAGTCGGATCGGATTCGATGAAAAGGGTCCTTGTGAAGTGTAAATAGGAATTGACATATCATGTTGTGGTTTTTGCGTAGGTAAGAAACGTTCTTGCTAGAAACACATAGCAGCCACGTAAAACATGCAAACAACAATTAGAGGACGTCTAACTTGTCTTTGCAGGGTATGCTATGTGATGTGATATGGCCAAAAAGAATGTGATGAATGATATGTGATGTATGAGATTGATCATGTTCTTGTAATAGGAATCATGACTTGCATGTCGATGAATATGACAACCGACAGGAGCCATAGGAGTTGTCTTTATTTATTATATGACCTGCGTGTCACTGAACAACGCCATGTAATTACTTTACTTTATTGCTAAACCGTTAGCCATAGTAGTAGAAGTAATAGTTGGCGAGACAACTTCATGGAGACACGATGATGGAGATCATGGTGTTATGCCGGTGATGATGATGATCATGGAGCCCCGAAGATGGAGATCAAAAGGAGCAAAATGATATTGGCCATATCATGTCACTTTTTGCTTGCATGTGATGTTTATCATATTTATGCATCTTATTTGCTTAGAACGACGGTAGTAAATAAGATGATCCCTCATTAAAAATTTCAAGAAAGTGTTCCCCCTAACTGTGCACCATTGCGAAAGTTCGTTGTTTCAAAGCACCACGTGGTGATCGGGTGTGATAGATTCTAACGTTCACATACAACGGGTGTAAGCCAGATTTACACACGCGAAACACTTAGGTTGACTTGACGAGCCTGGCATGTACAGACATGGCCTCGGAACACAAGAGACCGAAAGGTCGAGCATGAGTCGTATAGTAGATACGATCAACATGAAGATGTTCACCAATGATAACTAGTCCGTCTCACGTGATGATCGGACACGGCCTAGTTGACTCGGATCATGTAATCACTTAGATGACTAGAGGGATGTCTATCTGAGTGGGAGTTCATTAGATGAACTTAATTATCCTGAACATACTCAAATAGATCTTTTGCAAATTATGTCATAACTCGCACTTTAGTTCTACTGTTTTAGATAGGTTCCTAGAGAAAAATATAGTTGAAAGCTGATAGTAGCAATTATGCGGACTGGGTCCGTGAACTGAGGATTGTCCTCGTTGCTTCGTAGAAAGCTTATGTCCTTAATGCACAGCTCGGTGTGCTGGACCTCGAACGTTCTTTGTGGATGTTGCGAACATCTGACATACAAGTTTTGATAACTACGTGATAGTTCAGTTAAATGGTTTAGAGTAGAGGCACCAAAGACGTTTTCGAAACATTGTGGAACATATGAGATGTTTCGAGGGCTGAAATTGGGATTTCAGGCTCGTGCCCACATCAAGAGGTATAAGACCTCCGACGATTTTCTTAGCCTGCAAACTAAGGGATAAAAAGCTCAATCGTTGAGCTTGTGCTCAGATTGTCTGAGTACAACAATCACTTTAATCGAGTGGTAGTTGATCTTCCAGATGAGATAGTGATGTTTCTCCAAAGTCATTGCCACCAAGCTACTAGAGCTTCATGATGAACTATAACATATCAGGGATAGATGATCCTTGAGATATTCGCGATGTTTGACACCGCGAAAGTAGAAATCAAGAAGGAGCATCAATTGTTGATGGTTAGTGAAACCACTAGTTTCAAGAAGGGCAAGGGCAAGAAGGGATACTTCATGAAACGGCAAAACAGTTGCTGCTCTAGTGAAAACCCAAGGTTGAACCCAAACCCGAGACTAAGTGCTTTTGTAATAAGGGGAACAGCCATTGGAGCAGAATTACCCTAGATACTTAGTAGATGAGAAGGCTGGCAAGGTTGATAGAAGTATATTGGATATACATTATGTTAATGTGTACTTTACTAGTACTCCTAGTAGCACCAGGGTATTAGATACCGGTTCGGTTGCTAAGTGTTAATAACTCGAAATAAAAGCTACGGGATAAACGGAGACTAGCTAAAGGTGAGCTGACGATATGTGTTGGAAGTGTATCCAAGGTTGATGTGATCAAGCATCGCACGCTCCCTCTACCATCGAGATTGGTGTTAAACCTAAATAATTGTTATTTGGTGTTTGCGTTGAGCATAGACATGATTGGATTATGTCTATCGCAATACGGTTATTCATGTAAGGAGAATAATGGTTACTCTATTTATTTAAATAAATACCTTCAAAGGTCTTGCACCTAAAAGAATGGTTCATTGAATCTCGATCGTGGTGATACACATTTTCATGCCAAAAGATATAAGATAGTAATGATAGTACCACCTACTTGTGGCACTGCCACGTAAGTCATATTGGTATAAAACGCATGAAGAAGCTCCATGTTGATGGATCTTTGGACTCACTCGTTTTTGAAGAGTTTGAGACATGCGAGCCATGTCTATTGGTGTATATGCATGAAGAAACTCCATGCAAATGGACAGTTTGGACTCACTTGTTTTTGAATCATTTGAGACATGCAAATCATACCACATGGGCAAGATGACTGAAAGCCTCGTTTTCAGTAAAATGGAACAAGAAAGCAACTTGTTGGAAGTAATACATTTTGATGTGTGCAGTCCAATGAGTGCTGAGGCACACAGTGGATATCGTTATGTTCTTACTTCACGGATGATTTGAGTAGATACTGAGTATATTTACTTGATGAAACACAAGTCTGAATTATTGAATGGTTCAAGTAATTTCAGAGTGAAGTTGAAGGTCATCGTGACAAGAGGATAAAATGTCTATGATATGATCATAGAGATGAGTATCTGAGTTACGAGCTTTGGCACGCAATTAAGACATTGTGGAAATTGTTTTACAATTAATACCGCCTGGAACACCATAGTATGATGGTGTGTCCGGACATCATAGTTGCACCCTATTGGATATATATGGTGCGTACCATGATGTCTCTTATCGAATTACCACTATCATTCATGGGTTAGGCATTAGAGACAACCGCACTCACTTAAATAGGGCACCACGTAATTCCATTGAGACGACACCGTTTGAACTATGGTTTGGAGAAACCTAAGTTGTCGTTTCTTAAAAGTTTGGGGTTGCGACGCTTATGTGAAAAAGTTTCAGGTTGATGAGCTCGAACCCAAAGCGGATAAAAATGCATCTTCATAGGACACCCAAAACAGTTGGGTATACCTCCTATCTCAGATCCGAAAGCAAAAGTAATTGTTTCTAGAAACGGGTCCTTTCACTAGGAAAAGTTTCTATCGAAACAATTGAGTGGGAGGATGGTGGAGACTTGATGAGGTTATTGAACCATCACTTCAACCATTGTGTAGCAGGGCATAGGAAGTTGTTCATGTGGCACCTACACCAATTGAAGTGGAAGCTGATGATAGTGATCATGATGCTTCGGATCAAGTCACTACCGGACCTCGTAGGTTGACAAGGACGCGTACTACTTCAGAGTGGTACGCAATCCTATCTTAGAGGTCATGTTGCTAGACAACAATGAACCTACGAGCTATGGAGAATCGATGGTCGGCCCGGATTCCGACGAATGGCTCGAGGCCATAAAATCCGAGGAAGGATCCATGACTTTGGAAGAAATACTTGATGGTCGTAAGGCCGTTGGGTACAGATGGATTTTAAAAGGAAGACGGACAATGATGGCAAGTATCACCATTAAGAAAGCTCGACTTGTCGTTAAAGATGTTTTCCGACAAGTTCAAGGAGTTGACTACGGTGAGGCTTTCTCACTCATAGTGATGCTAAGAGTCTGTTGGGATTATATTAGCAATTACTGCATGATTTATGAAATCTTGCAGATAGGATGTCAAATCATTGTTTCCTTGACGTTATCCTTGAGGAAAGGTTGTATGTGATACAACCAGAAGGTTTTGTCAATCCTGAAGAACGCTAACAAATATGCAAAGCTCCAACAATCCTTCTAAGGACTGGAGTAAGCATCTCGAAGTTGGAATGTACGCTTTGATGAGATGATCAAAGATTTTGGGTTTATACAAAGTTTATGAGAAACTTGTATTTCCAAAGAAGTGAGTGGGAGCACTATAGAATTTCTGATGAGTATATGTTGTTGATCAGAAATGATGTAGAATTTCTGGAAAGCATATAGGGTTATTTGAAAGGTGTTTTTCAATAGAAAACCTGGAATAAGCTGCTTGAACATTGAGCATCAAGATCTATAAGGATAGATCAAAAACTCTAAATGGTACTTTCAAATGAGCACATACCTTGACATGCTCTTGAAGGTGTTCAAGATGGATCAGTCAAAGAAGGAGTTCTTGCCTGAGTTGTAAGGTATGAAGTTAAGAGTTAAAGCTCAACCACAGCAGAAGAGAGAGAAAGGACGAAGGTCGTCCCCTGTGCTTCAGACGTAGGCTCTATAGTATGCTATGCTGTGTACCACACCGGAAGTGTGCCTTGCCATGAGTCAGTCAAGGGGTACAAGAATGATCCAGGAATGGATCATTGGACAGCGGTCAAAATTTTCCTTGGAGTAAATAAGGACATGTTTCTCGATTATGGAGGTGATAAAGAGTTCGGCGTAAAGGGTTACGTCGATACAAGCTTTAACACATATCTGAATGACTCTGGGTAGCAAACCGGATACATATAGTGGAGCAACCATTTGGAATAGCTCCAAGTAGAGCCTGGAAGCAGCATTTACAATATGACCTAGAGATTTGCGAAATACATATGGATCTGAATGTTGCAGACCCGTTGACTAAAACCTCTCTCACAAGAAAAACATGATCAAACCCCAGAACTCATTGAGTCTTAATCACATGGTGATGTGAACTAGTTTAGTGACACTAGTAAACTCTTTGGATGTTGGTCACATGGCGATGTGACCTGTCAATGTTAATCACATGGCGATGTGAACTAGATTATTGACTCTAGTGCAAGTGGGAGACTGTTGGAAATATGCCCTAGAGGCAATAATAAATTAGTTATTATTATTATATTTCCTTGTTCATGATAATCGTTTATTATCCATGCTATAATTGTATTGATAGGAAACTTAGATACATGTGTGGGTACATAGACAACACCATGTCCCTAGTAAGCCTCTAATTGACTAGCTCGTTGATCAATATATGGTTACGGTTTCCTGACCATGGACATTGGATGTCGTTGATAACGGGATCACATCATTAGGAGAATGATGTGATGGACAAGACCCAATCCTAAGCCTAGCACAAAGATCGTGTAGTTCGTGTGCTAAAGCTTTTCTAATGTCAAGTATCATTTCCTTAGACCATGAGATTGTGCAACTCCTGGATGCTGTAGGAATGCTTTGGGTGTACCAAACATCATAACGTAACTGGGTGGCTATAAAGGTGCACTACAGGTATCTCCGAAAGTGTCTATTGGGTTGGCACGAATCGAGACTGGGATTTGTCACCCCGGTTGACGGAGAGGTATCTCTGGGCCCACTCGGTAGGACATCATCATAATGTGCACAATGTGACCAAGGGGTTGATCACGGGATGATGTGTTATGGAACGAGTAAAGAGACTTGCCGGTAACGAGATTGAACAAGGTATCGGCATACCGACGATCGAATCTCGGGCAAGTACAATGCCGCTAGACAAAGGGAATTGTATACGGGATCGATTGAGTCCTTGACATCGTGGTTCATCCGATGAGATCATCGTGGAACATGTGGGAGCCAACATGGGTATCCAGATCCCGCTGTTGGTTATTGACGGAGAACATCTCGGCCATGTCTGCATGGTTCCCGAACCCGTAGGGTCTACACACTTAAGGTTCGATGACGATAGGGTTATAGGGAATAGATATACGTGGTTACTGAATGTTGTTCGGAGTCCTGGATGAGATCCTGGACGTCACGAGGAGTTCCGGAATGGTCCGAGGTAAAGATTTATATATGGGAAATCCTGTTTTGGTCAACGGAAAAGTATCAGGTGTTATCGGTAATGTACCGGGACCATCGGGAGGGTCCCGGGGGTCCACCAAGTGGGGCCACCGGCCCCAGAGCGCTGCATGGGCCAAGTGTGGGAGGGGACCAGCCCCAGGTGGGCTGGTGCGCCCCCCCCCCCCCACAAGGGCCCAAGGCGGCTAGGGTTTGGGGAGGGGGCTCCTCAACCTTGCTTGGGGGGCAAGTTTCCCCATCTCCCCCCCTTGCCCGCCACCCTAGATGGGTTTTGGGGGCAGCCGCACCCCTTGGGGTGGGAACCCTAAAGGGGCGCAGCCCCTCCCTCTCCCCTATATATACTTGAGGTTTTGGGGCTGCCACACATAAGAGTTTCCACCTCTCCCTGGTGTAGCCCTACCTCTCTTTCTCCTTGTCTCTCGCGGTGCTTGGCAAAGCCCTGCTGGATTACCACGCTCCTCCATCACCACCACGCCGTTGTGCTGCTGCTGCTGGACGGAGTCTTCCCCAACCTCTCCCTCTCTCCTTGCTGGATCAAGGCATGGGAGACGTCACCGGGCTGTACGTGTGTTGAACGCGGAGGTGCCGTCTGTTCGGCACTAGGATCTTCGGTGATTTGGATCACGACGAGTACGACTCCCTCAACCTCGTTCTCTTGAACGCTTCCGCTTAGCAATCTACAAGGGTATGTAGATGCACTCCTCTCTCTCTCTCTCGTTGCTAGTCTCTCCATAGATCGATCTTGGTGACTCGTAGGAAAATTTTGAATTTTTGCTACGTTCCCCAACAGGCGGGGGACACAATGTTTACCCAGGTTCGGGCCCTCTCTATGGAGGTAATACCCTACTTCCTGTTTGATTGATCCTGATGAATATGAGTATTACAAGAGTTGATCTAGCATGAGATCGAAGAGGCTAAACCCTAGAAGCTAGCCTATGGTTATGATTGTTCTTGTCCTATGGACTAAACCCTTCGGTTTATATAGACACCGGAGGGGGCTAGGGTTACACAGAGTCGGTTACAGAGAAAGGAATCTTCACATCTGAATCGCCAAGCTTGCCTTCCACGCAAAGGAGAGTCCCATCCGGACACGGGACGAAGTCTTCTATCTTGTATCTTCATGGCCCAATAGTCCGGCATACGCGTATAGTCCGGCTATTCGAGGACCCCTTAATCCAGGACTCCCTTAGTAGCCCCTGAACCAGGCTTCAATGACGATCAGTTTGGCTTACAGATTGTCTTCAGCATTGCAAGGTGGGTTCCTTCTCCGAATAATCCAAACTAGATCTCAAACAAAATAATCGTGTCCGGCTCTACAAAAAAAATTCCACATACCACTGTAGAGAGTATAATATCCCACGAGTCCAATTTGCTGACAACTCATAGTGTGACATCACGCCATGACCAGGTCTTTATTCGAACTGTTTTTGTCCTGCCCCTTCGTATTTCGAGGCGTGGTTTTCTTGGCACGTCTAATCGAAGCAAAGATCGTGTCCCCTTATCATGGGATTCTCATCAATGCGGGCATGGGTAACCTAATCGTGCCATCAGCACAGCACTTGGGAAACAAGCGAGTTTTAGGGCGAGCGGGGAGGCGCATGATTTTTTACTGCCTTTATAAAGGGATAAGGATTCCCCTCTTTCACCTACACCCTCATCTTCCTCTGCCCATTCATTCTCGAGCTCCAATGCCCAAGCACCCCTCTCTTCCGCCCAAAAAGCACTCCAATCATGTCCGGATCTGGAGCTGGAGGCAAGTGGATGGCCTCCTCCGTCAAGAAGGAGGACATCAAGAAGCTCCAGGAGACTTGTCCAAAGACATCGCCCATCGGCTTCCGGCCAAGGGGCAGATCATCCCTACCCTGGAGCGCCAAGAAAGGGTGGTGTTTCTTCCCCACTTTGTCTACGGGCTGGGGTTCTCCCTCCACCTGTTCGTCCGCGGACTGATGTTCTACTACAGGCTAGACTTCCACGACTTGGCCCCCAACTCCATCCTTAACATCTCGGCATTCATTGTCATGTGTGAGGCCTTCCTCCGCATCCCACCTCACTTTGGCCTATGGCTGAAGACTTTCAATGTGAAACCAAAGGTGGTGAGCGGCCAACAAGTGGAGTGCGGAGGCGCCATGGTGGGCAAGATGCCTAATGTCACCTGGCCCGAAGGCTCCTTTGTGGAGACCGTAAAGGGGTGGCAATCAGGGTGGTTCTACATCACCGAACCGCACGGCGTCAACTGGGCTGCGACCCCTGAATTCCAATCCCGAGTCCCCATGCGGCTCACCTCCTCGCAAGAGAAGGGTTTAGCCTGGGGCTCAGTGGAAGAAGTGACTGGGCTCCAGACATGTGTCCAGAACATGATTGGCAAGAAAATCAAACTTGTCAACATGATCCACGTCATGCTCTTCCGTCGGATTCTTCTGTGCCAGATAGGGATGGACTAACGAGCAGCTCGGATCGTTAAGCTTGTACTCGTTAAGCTCATGCTCGTTAAGGCTCGGCTCGTTAAGCTTGTTAAGATTAACCAGCAGAAAACCCTGCTCGGCTCGGCACATTTGAAACTCGTTAAGCTCATGAGCGCCCGCGAGCGCTCGTTGAGCGAGTCCTGGATTAGGGGGTATTCGGACGGCCGGACTATATACATCGTCCAGACTATTGGAGCGTGAAGATGCAAGACTCAAGACTCCGTCCCGTGTCCGTATGGACTCTCCTTTGCGTGGAAGACAAGCTTGGCAATCCGGATATTATGTTTCCTTCCTTGTAACCGACTCCATGTAAACCCTAGCCCTCTCCAGTGTCTATATAAACCGGAGAGGTTGGTCCTTAGAAGACCGATCACAATTACAATCATAATCATCATAGGCTAGCTTCTAGGGTTTAGCCTCTACGATCTCGTGGTAGATCTACTCTTGTACTACTCATATCTTCAATATTAATCAAGCAGGAAGTAGGTTTTTACCTCCATCGAGAGGGCCCGAACCTGGGTAAACATTGTGTCCCTTGCTTCCTGTTACCATCAGCCTAAGACGCACAGATCAGGACCCCCTACCCGAGATCCGCCGGTTCTGACACCGACATTGGTGCTTTCAATGAGAGTTCCTCTGTGTCGCTGCTGCAAGGCTTGATGGCGCCTTCAATCGTCAACAACACGGTCCAGGGCGAGACTTTCCTCCCTGGACAGATCTTGTTGTTCGGAGGCTTCGCACTGCGGGCCAATTCGCTTGGCCATCTGGAGCAGATCAACGGCTGCGCCCCTGGCCACCAGGTCAGGTTCAGAAACCTGAAGTACACGGCAGATATCCGCGGAGACTTGATCTTCGACGGAATCTGGCCTGTGCCAGGAGCGCCGGACAGTCACGATGAGCATGGCCTAGACCTACTATCGGACAGTGCTCAGGATATCACCCCTGCAGTAGCCTCGGACCTAAATCCGGAGTAGACTGCATGGCGCAAGGACGGGTGGATGGACCCCGCCATGCAGGCCACACACTCATCAGCGGTAGAGCCGAACCCAGGCCTCACCTCTAGGGACGCCTATGATTCTGGACCTCCGGACTCGTATCTGGTTGTAGGTTCCAGTCAGTGCGCTCCCGAGCCCGCCGAGCCTGGCTGGGCTCCGGTTATGGAGTTTACCGCTGCGGATATCGTCCAGCACTCGCCCTTTGGTGACATGCTAAACTCATTAAAGTCTCTCTCTTTGTCAGGAGGCTCTTGGCCGAACTATGTCCGGCTCGAGTGGGAAGCTAGCGACGAAGGAATTCATTGCCCACCCACCACCCACTTCATAACCACGGTCGATGATTTGACCAACGTGCTTGACTTCGACTATGAAGACATCAAAGGTTTGGACGACGATGTAGGAGAAGAACAGAAACCACCACCCACGGGGTTGTGGACAACCACCTCTTCATATGACATATATATGGTGGACACTCTGAAAGAAACCAATGGCGATGAGGCAATGGAGGATAACCCCTCCAAGAAGAAAGCAAAGCATGGGCGTCGCCAGCGCTGCCCCAAGCCCCGCCACAGCAATACCGACACCGGAGACGAAAACTATCCAGACGATGCCGAAGATGAATACAACCCCGACCAGCCCGCCTTCGAGCAGGCCGAGCAAGAAGATGGGCAGGACGGCCCAGATGAACAAGTGATGGACGGGTATTCGGAGGAGGACAATCACACGCCCCCCTCCGAAGACGAGATTAGCCTCGGCAACTACGAGTTCGGCGTGCCTGAGGACCCTGTGGAGCAGGAGCGCTTCAAGCGCCGGCTTATTGCCACTGCGAGGAGCCTGAAAAGGAAGCAACAGCAGCTCAAAACTGACCAAGATTTGCTCGTGGACAGATGGACCAAGGTCATGGCCACCGAGAAGTACAAACTCGACCGCCCAGACAAAGGGCATACACGGCATAATTCGCTACCCCAACTTAAGCAGGAGAACCCAAGGCACATACCATGTCGTCAACTCACCACAACGATCCAAGATAATGCAAAGGATACACGAAGAGGCATCCTCAAGTCTTGGCGCAATTGTAATAAACGTCAAGTTAGGGAAGTTGGTGCCAAATCCAGCAACTCCCAGTCCGGTCAGCGGACAAAGAACAACTCAAGCCTATCCGGCCCGAGCAACATACTCGATCAACCATGTGAAATTCATGGTACTCCTAAAAGGACGGCCAAGCACACCAATAGAGACTGCCGAATCCTCAAAAAAAAAAGCAGTCGGTCGTGTGCCGGAAACAAGGAGGGGAGGAGTCCAACAATGGTGAAGTCAACAGATCCCCCAGATCATAAAAGTATGGCCGACCTCCCCCGATCACATTAACCGTCCGGATAATATCAACCACAGCAATTTAATTGCAGTTCCTCTAGACCTAATAGTCTGTGGGCTCCATCTCACATAGAGCCCCCGCGGATATGAAGCCACAAATAACATCTTCTAAAAGATGCCAGGTGCAAAATCCATGTTTTTCGGCCCACCATTCTAAAGGTTGTCTTCGTATCACCAAAAATGCCACGCCAAAGAATAATTCTTCAGCACCTTCCCATCATACGGTAATTTACCATATGTTAACGGAACGAACCACGTTGACTAGATTCCACGCGGTAAACCATTAGGCCAACCCCGTGTGATATAATCACACCTCTGGGCAAGGCCGAACCCCGCCCTTAGAGCGGAAATCATACCGCTGTCGGAGTAACGAGTCATGTCTGCCTATCAAAATTTTGATATGACAGCCAACTATCCGGACACCAACTGAGGAGTCCGCGCTACTTCACGGTATAACGACCGGGTTAACCAGGTCCCGATCAGGGACCCTCGGACCAACCACAAGAGGAGTTTAGCTGCTCTCAAGTATTTGCCTTTACAAACTAACTTTGACGCTGAACAGGATTGGCGACGTGGAATCGGCCCGGACACACAAGGGCAGGAACGCGTAAGTACACCCCCCCCAAAGAAGGCAGTCAGGATTCACTTCAGGTCCACTCACAGCCCCCTCCAGTCCGGCCATGTCAGGTTCCGCCAAACACACCTCTTTTCATAATTATAAATCGTACTCATATGCATAGACATATCATCCTACTACATTGCGTAGACTTAAATAACACTTACTGGCCGTCGTTTCTCATTGATGCCCCTTTGTCAAAAATGGCACCCATGCCTTGTGTTATTCCCCATTATGCAAGGGGCTTCACAGTACGGCAATAAAGTCTGACCACCTTTTCGGTCGCTCAGCACCCTGAACTTATAACACTACATGCATCAGCTCCGATTCATGTCTTGGGTCATTGGTTGGGTTTGCCCGGCTCCCATGTTTTGGTACCTTACGTTCCGCCCCATCGGCTAAGGTAGCGCTGGGAGAACTACTGCGATTGTATCCCGGTTCTGCCGGACGAGCACCTCAGTAGAGAAAGCCGAAAACCGACTGTAATGATACAGTGAGAGCTGGTCAGCTGTTCGAGAGCCATTATAAATGCAGAGTGCGACCGATCAGTCTTCCGATCAGGCGCCAATAGAGCCCCTAGTGCGGCCTTCCGAACACTAGGGGCTGCGCCGACCATACTCAAATTCCTATGGCTAAGTGAGAGTGGTAAAGCCCTATAGTCCGATTTCCTGGTTCGTGGTGAGGAACACCTCCTTAAAAGGACCCTGCCATGGGATAAAGAGTGTTCAGTATATCCCGAACACCCCCATATTTATTTCATGGGGGCAGAAGCCGACGACTAGACAACTCTCAAGATTTACATGCACTAAACAGCCGCACAGGAAGAATAAATGTTCAAACAATACAGGCAATAAATAATAAAAGTGCCAATATCCCATATTACAAAGAATAGCATGAGTACCCTCAGGGAAATATAATGTCTTTGGTACACTTATCCGCCATAAGGCGGGCTCCCTTCAGTACACCTTCATAGTACAGCTTGGGCCTGGCGTGCTCCTTACCCTCTGGCGGCCCCTCAGTCATCAGCTTCTCCGCATTAAGCTTCCCCCAATGCACTTTCGCACGGGGAAACGCCATGTGCGCACCCTCTATACAGACTGATCGCTTAATAGCATCAAGCCGAGGACAGGCGCCCACAATCCGCTTCACGAGTCCGAAGTAACTGCTCGGAATTGGCTCCGCGGGCCACAGCCGGACAACCAAGTCCTTCATGGCTAGTTCGGCCGCCTGGTGCAGTTCGACCAGCTGCTTCAGCTGATCGATAAAGGCACCGGATAGTTTGGCGCCAAATACTGCGACCAGAAATCCTCCCCACAGACTTATTCACCTCGGTCCGGTAGAATTGGGCGGCATCTGATATACTGCGAGGAAGATCCGCAAACGCCCCTGGAAAAACAAGAATTCAGCTCGTCGCTTAGAGTTCTCCCCATTATCATGTACAAATCGCCATGAATACAAAAGGCCTTACCAGCCGCAACCTTCCGGGCCTCCTGGATGTCCCGCACAGCACCTCGGGCTTCTTCCCGAGCTTCTTCCGCGGCTCGGAGAGCTTGGACGAGTCTGTATTCTTTTCCTACTAAACTCTGCTCCAAGCCCTCGCTTTTCTTCACAGCTTCCTGGAGCTCTCACTCAGCTGCGATGACCCTGTCCTCGTGTTTCTCATGAAGCGCCTGTTCAGCGGCAGCCTTCTCATTGGCATCAGCCACAGCCTTCTTCAGTGCCTCATACTCGGCACTCGCTCCTAGATCATACAATACAAATACTTTTCACTAGGCACAATTACTCATTCGTGTCGAAATCAAGACAATGTTTCAACATACCTCGCTTATCCTCCAATTGCTTCTTTACACGGCCAAGTTCTTCTTCGGCCCATTGCAGGCTCTGCTTCAGTCCGGACACTTCCGCACTATGAGCGGCCGTCTTCTCCGCAGACGCCTGTTTTTACACAAAGGGGTATACGTCATTAACAAAGGCTCATGCAAAAGCAGAGGATTTGATCCCCTGTCCGGCTCTTTCTCTCTTTTGCCGGACAGTGTATTAGGGGCTACTACTCATATTATGATGGTTCCTCAAAGGTTTCTTAGAAAACATACCTCAAAGGCCTTTATAAGGCCAAAGCAGGACTCATTTAGCCTGCTTTCGACGGACTGAATCTTTTCAATCACCGCACCCATGAGGGTCCGATGTTCATCGACGATAGACGTGCTCTTCAACGCTATCGATAGACCGCCAGGCAGCTCTGCTAGGACAGAGGTTGCCGGCGGAGTAGGCAAGCCTCCCACCGTCGAAGGTGGCTGCTCGCCCAATCCTGGAGCCTTAGAGGTCTCCAGGACCTCGTCCGGCTGTGGTCCAAACCCGAGATTGCCCCCACCGTTGACACGCCGGGAGGCCGCCACCCCGTGTGTCCGGTCCCAGAGACATGCCTCCCCTGGTTCGGGCCTCGTTGAGACGACACCTCGGTGTCGCGCCTGGACTTTGGGGAAGGGGCCTCTGGAGGCGTCTCGCTCACCAAAGCGTCTGAGCTCAGTGAATCCTCCGATAAGGACTGTCCGGCGTGAGACCTCGCCGGGCTGTATGAAATATGGCGACAGTTAAAACTACTGTACCCAAACGACCCTGGACGCATATGCGTGTTCGGATGTCGCCTACTTACGACTTTCCCAGGGGCTGGGCCTTGGGATCCCACTCCGGGCTGTTATCGGTAGCCAGGGTGGATGCCTCCGGGTGGGAACCTCTCCCTCTCTTGGGCGATTCGGCCTCCAGGGACGAGGAGGCCGACCTCTTCTTGCCACCTCCAGAGTGAGGTTCGTCCTCCTCTGCTTCCTCCTCTTCGTCTTCGGAAGAAGGATTGTCGCTGGAGTCTTCGGATTTTGCGTCCAAAGCCTCGCGGCGATGGAGGCCACTCCGGGTCTTTTTGACCTTCTTGGAGGCCTCTTTCTTTGGCACCTCATAAGGCGCGGGGACCAGCATCTTCGTCAGAAGAGGTCCGGCCGATTCCTCCGGTAGCGGGGCCGGACATTGTATCCACTCCACCTTTTTTATCCATCCCTGGGGTCATGATAAAGCATGATAAAAACGTCTCCCTCAGGACATGCCAACTAAAGCATGGATGGACAGAGCATAGCTATAACTTACCGGGCTTGCGGAATGGGATAATTGATACCCACGGTCCTCGGTGGAGCCCGGCCATGATTTGCCGGACTTAAAGAACACCTTCTAGATATCCTTGTGGGAGGAATCATAAAGCTCCCGAAGGGTTTGCTGCTCCGTTGGTTTGTACTCCCACAAATTACAGGCTCGACGCTAGCAAGGGAGAACCAGGCGAACTAACATCACCTGGACTACCTCGACGAGCTTGACGTCCTTGTCGACCACACTCTAGACGCGCGTCTGGAGCAGTAACAGCTCATCGGATGAGGTCCAGTTTGGGCCCTTCTTGGGCTAGGACGTGAGCCATAGGGGGGCTCCGGATCTGAACTCGGGAGCTGCAGCCCACTTTTTGCCGCGCGGTTCGGTAATATAGAACCACCACTGCTGCCACTCCTTGATGGAGTCGTTGAAGGCACCCGCCGGCCAAACGACCTTGGGCATCTTGCTCACCATGGCACTGCCGCACTCGGCGTGCTCGCCACTCACCACCTTGGGCTTCACATTGAAAATCTTCCGCCACAGGCCGAAGTGAGGTGAAATCCAGAGAAAAGCCTCGCACACGACGATAAACATCGAGATATTGAGGAAAGAATTGGGGGAAAGATCATGAAAATCAATCCCATAGTAATACATGACTCCGCGAACAAACGGGTGAAGGGGAAACCCGAGCCCGCAGACAAAATGGGGAATAAACACGACTCTCTCGTGAGGCTCCGGAGTAGGGACGACATGTCCCGCCGGTGGGAGATGGTGGCCGATCTTCTTGGCCAGGTACCCGGCCTCCCGGAGCCTCTTGATATCCCTCTCCTAGACGGTAGAGGCCATCCATCTGCCTCCTGCTCTGGATCCGGACATCTTTGGAAAATCTCTCTTCGATGGAAAAGATGAATGCTTGGGCGTTAGAGCTCGGACAGAGGGGAATGAGCTAGCAGAAGGCGTGGGTAAAGAGGAAGAAACCTTATCTCTTTATAGAGACGGTAAAAGCTTTTTACGCCTCCCCACTTGCCTGGTGGAACTCGCTCGCTCCCCACTCGATGCAATTAGTGGTGCGGTTGGATTACCCATACTCGTATTAATGAGAATCCCACGATAAGGGGACACGATCTCTGTTATGGCAAAACGTGCAGAGGAAACCGCCGCGCGATATGCGCTATGGCTGGTTGTGGGAGAACGGTTCGAATAATGACCCGACCGTAGTAACATGTCACGTTGCCAGCAGACTACGTTTGTGAAATATCATTCTCTTTACGGTGGTATGTAAAGATCATTTTGCAGATCCGGACATGGTCTACGTGTTCGATAATAACTTTGGAGTATTCGGATAAGGAACCCACCTTGCAATGCCGAAGACAAGACTGCACGCCGGACACATCGTCATTAAAGCCTGGTTTAGGGGCTACTGAGGGAGTCCTGGATTAGGGGGTATCCGGATGGCCGGACTATATACATCGTCTGGACTATTGGAGCGTGAAGATGCAAGACTCAAGACTCCATCCCGTGTCCATATGGGCTCTCCTTTGCGTGGAAGACAAGCTTGGCGATCCGGATATTATGTTCCTTCCTTGTAACCGACTCCATGTAAACCCTAGCCCTCTCTGTGTCTATATAAACCGGAGAGGTTGGTCCTTAGAAGACCGATCACAATTACAATCATAATCATCATAGGCTAGCTTCTAGGGTTTAGCCTCTACGATCTCGTGGTAGATCTACTCTTGTACTACTCATATCTTCAATATTCATCAAGCAGGAAGTAGGGTTTTATCTCCATCGAGGGGGCCCGAACCTGGGTAAATATTGTGTCCCTTGCTTCCTATTACCATCACCCTAAGACGCACAGATCGGGACCCCCTACCCGAGATCCGCTGGTTTTGACACCGACACTCGTTAACAGATTATAATGTGTTATGATATGCGTGATGAATGTGTAGGTATGGTCACTACTAGAAATACCACTACTAATGGCGCACCTAATATGGCCATTAATGGCGCATCACTGGTGCGCCATTGATAGCACGCCATTAGTAATTTTTACTAATGGCGCACCAGCTGGTGCGCCATTAGTATCTGGTATACTAATGGCGCACCACCTGGTGCGCCATTAGTATATGCGAGGGTGCGCCATTAGTATGCCTCCCAGTTGGCATGTATACCCAGGTGCTTTGGCATACTAATGGCGCACCACCTCTGGATGCGCCATTAGTAACCGCAGCATACTAATGGCGCACTACCCGGTGATGCGCCATTAGTATGCACTGTCATACTAATGGCGCACTGTCGTGTGATGCGCCATTAGTATGAATATTAGGTTTTTTTTATTTTTTTATTTTCTGTTTTTTGCACAGGTTACAAAATGTATAATTTGACAAAATATAGACAGCACACATCAACAATAGATTCATCAAATACAATAGAAGATTAGTCTTTGAATACAATTCATCATATTAGTCTCCGAATACAATTCATCATATTAGTCTCCGAATTAAAAAGACCGAACAAAGATAGAACATTATATTACAAGTCTCGAGACCGCGAGTAGCGAGTTTGTCTTCGCATTACAAGTCGATATCGATCATCTAAACTACCATCACATAGAAGAGAGCTGCGGTCATCACGATGAGCATCATCACGATGAAACTCGTCTTCATCCGGTTCCTCCAACGCTCCCTCCCCTCTCCCGCTAGATAGCGGGCGTATCTAGATTCGGCCTCGGCCCTAGTGGTGTACCCTTTGTAACTGTTACCGCTGAATCGGTGAACCTGTCTCCGACACTCCTCCCAGTCATCGTAGACTCCGGGAACCTTACCCTTGTACACGACATACGTCGGCATCACTATGCACTAGCCAAACGAAACGTTAGTACCAATTCACAGACAATACATAAGCAATATATAATTATGCAATAGAACGATCGGAAGAGAAAAGCAAGACATTAATAGCATCGATTACATCTAAGTTGAACGACTCTCAAAACCAAAGAGACATACTACAAGTTCATTAAAGTTTAATTACAACATGAGCCAATCGATGTTTCAGAACTAGACAACTCGACTCAAGGGACCGGAGCGTGGATGAAGCCGCCGTCTATCGTGGGAGTCATGAAAGAACGGGCGTTGTCATCCTGCATTTGTAGCATTGTGTCGATGTCACTGTTGGACGGTTGATTTCTGAGGTAGAACTGCCCCGAGGTACGAAGGACATCTTGATGGATGATTTCCACAAACTCCGACTGGATGCGAAAGAATTCTTGTCGGAGGTCCGCGTCCTGGATTGCCGACACGCTCGCGGCCCAATCTTGGAGTTTACTCGGTCGCAGAAGTTGATGATGGTCCCGTACGATCGCCCGCATGTGATGGATGGCGTAGTAGGCACCCTTCTGACCGCCAGGCGGCTGCTTGACGCAGCAGAACATCGTATTGTGGGAGAACACGTGCTTGCCGTACTTACGAATAGGCCTGGTGAAGGTGCCTCCAGATTGGGCGTAGCCGGGGAGAACATCATCAAGAACCTTCTTGACATTTGTGTAGTCTACATTCGATTGACGGTCCGGGTCGAAATACGTGGCCATGGAATATTTGGGGCTTAGGAGGATGAGCGTGCAACGTGTGTCACTGCAGAAAACACGGAATGTTAAAAGAAAAACGATCGAAAAGTAAGAATTCATATGTTACGGGCCGGTTGAGGGGAGGACTTACTCGGGAAAGTAAGGCACGAGGAAGTTATCCTTATCTTGGTTTGCCAGAATGACGCCTTTGAGGTAAGAACTCGCGACTTGCCGGTCCCCAGCGCTGCCCAAGATCTTGGCACGCATGTAGAAGGGGTCGACTATCACGATCTCCGGGGTCTTGTCGCGAATGATCCGCATCTCCATACTCAGCGAAAATAGCCGAACGAAGGTGTAGTGCAGCGGATGAAGGTTAAACATAGCAAAGATGTCATCAAACCGCAGGACGATCGTACCCCCGATGTCGCCATCCACAAAGCCCTTGCCCTCTGGCACCTTGGCCACGAAAACCGGGTATGCCACATCCTTCTCTCTGAGACGCCGCATAGCACCGGTTGCAGCATTGAGCATATTTGGTGGTAGCATCGCCCTACCCGCCACATGCACCCTCCTCGAGATATCCTGCGGTGAAGGTGGCCCGTCCTGAGCACGGATCGTACTCGGTGCCGGCTGGCTCGCACCCTTCTTAGTCTTTCTTTTGCGTGCCTTCTTCTTCTCCTGTAATGGGACCGAGTTCTGCTCACAGACCGCCTTCTTGAGTGTGTTGGGGCTGATAATATTTCGCACCTCGCCTATCTGAGGCTCGGTGAAGTCGGCAGCTGGAGGCGTCTCCTGAGAGCTGAACGCCAGACGGCGCCTGTTGCAACTTGGCTTCTCCGCGGTACGAGCTAGATCGCACACGTCTTTTGTTGGGTTTGGTTCTTGAGAAGGAGGCCCCATGAAGTCGCCATCGTACCCATGCTCGGCAAAGTACTGATCGATGTATCATCGTCGTCGTCGTCGTCGTTCTGATCCTGTGCCATATGCATGTTTGGATCCAGTGGCATAGGGATGTCCGGCACCGTTACGCCGGTCTTGCCATGGGGCCGACTTGGCGCCGGCACGACTGGCGGTGTTGTCTTTGGGGTGGTGTCCCCCGCCCCAAAACGAATCTGGCTCTTCGGCCAAAGCAGGGGCCAGCTCAGGCAGGCGCTGAGGGTCATCACGTCATCATCGTCGGCCCCGACGGGTCGAATCGGAGGTAACAAGTCGTCGCAGCCTGGCAGCACCCGAACCAGTTGAACCCTAAACAAGTTGGGTGGCATCTGGGTACCGTGGAACAAGGGGTTGCCCGGTTGAACGATTTTGCCCTTGGCGACATCGACCAACTCGTTGTTCACGAAGTGGAGGAGAGTGCACGGAATGTCAGCGGCGCCCTGCGAAAACATGTAGGGCGTCAGGGATGCCCAGTCCAAGGCAAGGAGATGAAGTCCTCGGCCGAGAGAGGCTTAATTAGTTACCGTGATGATGGCGTCGAGCTCGGCTAATGTCGAGGCACCGCCAACGGCGGGCGTGCAGTTGACGGAGCGGCCGCTTGCTGAAGAGGTGCCGGCCGGCGTAAACCCGGGTGCATTAAGCTCCCGTGCCGGCGTCGGAGACACCAATGCCGCCTCCGCCGGAGGCACAAATGGCCCCGCCATCGCATTATGCGAGTTGCTGGCCGTGAAGCTAGGAATTGGGGGCGGCCCCTGTTGGCCGCCCACAATCCACGCACTCAACCCCGAGATCAAGGTAGGCACAAGGGCGGTGATCGTCGCTCCGAGTCGTTGTTCCACTTCCTCTTGGACAATCTCCGGAATCCGCGCCACCTGTGCCTTGAGTTCTTGAACCTCTCGCGCCTGGCTTTCCGAGCTGGTCTTTTTCTCCTTCCGCACACCAGCGGTATAGTATGACCCCCATTTTGTCGACAAGCCTTTGCCGGCCACACGACCAGCTGACGTCGGCTTACTGAGCTTATCCTTGTTCTTCATTATATTCAACCCCCTATTTAGAGTGGTGTCCCAAGGGTTGCTCTGAGTCGACCCCGCGCTACTGCTTTTAGTCGCCTGCGGAAGGAATGTGAACCATTTAGAAATTCGGCTTCATTAATTAGAATGCAACCATATGGAGCTAATTACGCGGGGGTGTATTCCTTACCAGAACAAGCTCAAGCTGCCTGGTCTTCGGATCCGTGGTAAGCTCCTTTGTTTTCGGGTTCTTCTTGTACCGGGCCCTGACAAAGTTCCTGGTCTGCTTGTCACCGTATTTATCGAAGAGGGGCGGTAGGCCTTGCTCGGCACGGTCCGCCTCCTCCTTGTCCCATATAGGCTCCGCCACTCTGTAACCGCCGGGACCGAGTGTGTGTTCCCCTATGTTCAGCTCCCGCATTTGTTTCCCCCACTCACTTGATTGGGAGCTTGCGGTGCTCGAGCAATTGATCTTGAAGTCGTTGTAGTCATCTTCGGTGATCGAAGGATTTTTCTCCTTGATCTTCTCATAACTCTCACCTTTCTCGATCATTCTCTTCACATTGCTTTTCCAAGTAGACAGGGCCTTGCTCATCTTCGTGAGGGCAGCATTGTTCACTTTATTCCCTTTGAGGCTTGTGTTTTCGAATTCAGCGGGGAACTTGTATCGTTCGTGCAGCTTCGTGAAGAGGAGGTGGCGCAAATTCCCCCGGTCAGGATGCCTCAGGTTCTCGGTGTTGATCGAGACGGTGCTCCGGACAATGCACCCGAGCTGAAGCGAGTACCCCTTGACTATTCGTTCGGGCGCCGTTGGATTCCCGTTGGAGTCCACTTCAGTAACTTCCTCCTTGAGGGTGCGGAGCACGATCGGGCGCCGGTCCTTTCGTTGCCTCTTCGGCTGGCTGCTATCTGTGCGTGCGCCGCCATCATCAGTGGTGGCATCCTCGACGGCACCATCAGTGGTGGCATCAGTGTGGTCATCCTCGGCGGCACCATCCGTGGTCTCAGGATCGGTGGGGAAGGCGGCGGCCTCATACAAGTGAGGTTGTTCCTCCATCTCCTGGGACAGCTCCCAGAATGCCTTGCCGCCCGAACCCCCGGCCTCATCGTTGTGGGCCATGTTTCTCTCTAAATAGAAACAAAGTTTGGTCAAAAAGTTGGTTATTGTCAAGGAACAAGATCATGGTCTCATCATTTAGGGTTTGTCGACACCGAGGCATCCTAAAATCTAAGCTTTTATCATTGAGGGTTTTTCGACGCCAAGGCACCCTAAAAGCCTAACTTTTCATCATTTCGGTTTTTATCGACACCGAGGCACCCTAAAAGCCATGCATTAGTCACAAGTACGCCGGGGCACTTGATCCTACTTAATTAACTACTAAGATACCCCGGCCCATGCATTAGTCACAAGTACCCCATATGTCCTATTTTTAGCAAAGTCATGCTAAAATTCACGGAAAATTTCAGCATGACCTTTGCTGAAAATAGGACATATGGAGTACCCGAATTTGCCGGAACGGAAGTTAATCGACATTCCGGCAAACTCAAGGGCCTCTCGGGGTACCTGCAAAATCATCACGACACGATGGTCGGAGACAAAACCCAGCAAACTAGCAAAATCATCACAAATTGTTTTCTGTTAAAGATGATCATCATCTTTACAAGTCTTTCTCAATGTGATCACAAGTAATTAAGAGGCATCACAAGTAATTCAGAGCATCACAAGGCATTAGTAGTTCAGTACATGAACAAGTTTTACAAACCCAGATAAGAACAAGTGAATTCTAGTCCCATTGACACTCCTGGTTTTCTACAAACACCAAGTACTAGGGCACACAAAAGTTCTGAAATTTGTGTGCCTAACTGAATTAACTGAATTTTCAGTAACCGAATGAACTGAATTTTCAAAACTGCAAGAATACACTCGAGAAAAATCCAACAGCACTAGAACTGAGCTGATTGACAGTAGTTTTGTTCACTGTTATGTTGGCCTAACTGGATGTTGGCTATCTTTTATAGTGTCTCTGTTACATGCCAGTTTGGTCATTGCTAACTTTTGATATGTTGTGTTTCTGACATATCAGAATCGGATATCCAAAAGAAGAAACAATATAATTTCTAACAAATCATTAGCCTGTTTGCTTCAAAAATAACAGTTCCTGTTGAGATTCCTGGGATCCAATCCCAACCAGTCCATTTGATTAAAATGACTGGATTACTGGAATGAGAATACCAAAAGAACAAGATATAGTCTACAAAAAAAAGAAAGAATACAGCCAATCCCCATCACTGTTTTCCCCTCTGGTTCAACCCTCTCACCATTTAAAGCAAAAATCTATATGGACCATCCATTCCTAGTTTGCATAAGTATCTAGTTTTAATTTACCTTCACAAGAGCACCAATAACACCCAAGCTGGTAAGCCTCAAGTACTCAAAAGGTCTTGTCTTGCTGGTAGTATTCAGGAACGGGTACAGGTACAGTGGGATGTGAGCTGCAAAGGAAAAAGAAGAAGACTTAATTATTAACCACTGCTAGTTAAGATTTACTTATTCTGTAAAGTCACCAAAATGAGGAAAGCTTTTTAACAATAAACAATGGAAATATTTAAGACTTGGCATAGAAACAGCAGCACTCAGTACCATGGACAACCACCCTTACTTAAATAACAAGAACTGCACAAGTACATATGTACTCTTGCCATTGCGACTGAATTTAGAACAGTGCAATAACTGTAACCTACCTGGAGCAGTGCAGCAACAGTGCCAAAGGAGTGCCACAGCAGTGGAGCAAGGTCTTGAAAAATCTCTTGTTTCTGAAAGAGGAAACTGAGAAACAGATTAGACAATGAATTTTCACCTCCTGCATCCCAGATTTGCAGCCACACTTTAAATGTTAAAGTAAAATAGCTCTATGTATCAACTGTCCAGTTTGGAATATTGTCTTTGGAAAGTTGATGTTTCACTAAGAAAAGAAGGGTCTGTCTAGGACACATTTATGTCACGTCTAACCTTGTGTCCACTATGTTTGTGGTGTATTTTTTTTTGCCCCAGCTTTTTTTTTGTTCCTTGTTGCTGCGTTATTTGTGGGAGCTTAGATGTGACATCCTTAGAAAACATTTAGATGTGAATTAGACAAACTCAGAAAAGAATGACGATGCTTGCATTAGTGGCTCATACCATGGGTTCACACTTTTGGTAGATAAAGAAGTGACAGAAAAAAAATACTATACTAAGTAAACTTCATCACTTATCTAGATAATCTGCAGAAGTAGAACAGATTGTTTCTAACCTATAAATGTCTTCCTATATAGTTTAAACTGTTTAGATTTCCTAACACCACCTCCTGATAAGTTTGCAAAGTCATCAATAGGACAGGATTTCACAAAGTTCACACCCCCGCCCCCCTGTCCTTGAACAGGGTATCTCCACCAGATACTATAATTAAATGTGCACAGCCGAATACCCCTCCAGCCTGCTCCAGCACAAAAATATTCATTGGAAGTTCACTTTTACCAAGAAACAAATACATCAGGAAGCAGGGGATATTAACAAAAATGTGCTTCTTGTGGTATTCACTCCTGAGAGATTGTATATGATAACTGCAGTATTTACCATTTTATTCAGGGGTACTATAACAGAAATGGGCACGTCTCTTGTTGTATTCAATCCTAACAGAACAACATATAAGATAACGGCAGTACTTTCCACTTTAATCAGAGCAAGCAGAACTAAAATGGATACAGTTATCTGATGCACACACCGAAATGCCATCCGAGTGTGTCCAACAGAGATCGGCAACCATTCCCGCTACGGATGCTAATAACAGGTAAACCATAGCACATGTTTAAAGAATGTATCATAATAAAAGCTACAAAACTCACATACCAAACCCTACTTGCTTTCGCTACATATCTACAAGTCTACAGCAAGCTAAAGGACTGCACAAAATCACCCAATTTTCTTCATACTCCAGATATGAGCAGGCAGAGTTGCACTAAATTACCAAACACCACAAGCAAGTCATAGAATCGCCCTAAGGAGATCGGAGAGCAACATTTCCATACCAAGCACGGATCAAAGGATCTATACCCTATAACCTTAGATCACCACGTGCGCGGGTGGGGTTAGGGTTACCTCCTCGTAGAGAGGCAGGGGTCGAGGCGGCGTCGGGGCGGCGGGGCAGCGTCCGGGCGGCGGGGTCGGGGCGGCGTCCGGGGCGGCGTCCGGGCGGCGGGGTCGGGGCGGCGTCCGGGGCGGCGTCCGGGTGGCGGGGTCGGGGCGGCGTCCGGGCGGCGGGGTCGGGGCGGGGTCGAGGCGGCGTCGGCGCGGCGTCCGGGCGGCGTCCGGGCAGCGAGGAGAGGGCGAGGGAGGGAGAGGGCGAGGGCGAGGGCGAGGGCGAGGGCAGCGGCAGCGGCGGCGGTGGATCGAGAGGGAGAGAACTGGCGAGGGGGAGAGGGAAGGGGGGATCGGGCGAAGGGGGGATCGGGCGAAGGGGGATCGGGCCACAATACTAATGGCGCACCTCACCGTGGTGCGCCATTAGCATGTCCATACTAATGGCGCACCTCACCGTGGTGCGCCATTAGCATGTCCATACTAATGGCGCACCTCACCATGGTGCGCCATTAGTACTTTTTTTTATTTCAACTCGAGCCAAAAGGTTATGTACTACCAGAACCTATCCACGTCAAGCCCACTCTACTAGCTCGACTGGTCAGTAGCCAGTTCTCACACCAGGAGGTCCTGGGTTCGACTCCCAGGCTCCACAATTTTTTTTTATCATTTAAAAAGCTGTTTGATACTTATTTATGTTTAAATATGTTCAAACTTGTTTAAATAATAACAGTAATATTTTTTTTATAAGACAGTAGCATTTAAAAAGCTGTTTGATACTTATTTTTTTTATAAGACGGTGCGCGGGGTGCGGGGTGTCGGCGGCGGCGGTTGGGTAGGGGAATCGAGGGTGCGGTGGGTCGGCGGCGGCGGCCGGTGGACTTGGGGGTTGCTCGGCGCCGAGGGGGACCGGATCTGGCGAGGTGGGATAGCGGTCGAGATGGAGGGGGATCGAGGTGGGCTCCACAAATTTTTTTTAGCATTTAAAAAGCTGTTTGATACTTATTTGTGTTTAAATATGTTCAAACTTGTTTAAATAATAACAGTAATATTTTTTTTATAAGACAGTAGGATTTAAAAAGCTGTTTGATACTAATTTTTTTTATAAGACGGTGCGCGGGGTGCGGGGGGTCGGCGGCGGCGGTTGGGTAGGGGAATCGAGGGTGCGGGGGGTCGGCGGCGGCGGCCGGTGGACTGGGGGGTGCTCGGCGGCGAGGGGGGCCGGATCTGGCAAGGTGGGATAGCGATCGAGATGGAGGGGGATCGAGATCGAGTGTCCATGAAATTTAAAAATATTCATGATAGTTCAAAAAGTACCCATGAAATACAATCGAGAAATGAAGGCTACGATTTAAATACAATCGATCTTAGCTAGCTATCTATTCACAATCTTCTTGCCCTTCTTTTTCGCAAATGGAGTTCTTCTGTGGAACGGACGTCCTTTAGGTAGGGTGGTCCTGCTTCTTCTTGTGGTGTATGCTGCTACTTCATCATCGTCGTCATGTTCGATCATCGGGTCGCCGTACTTGTCGAAGTCTTGCTCATTGGCTACTCCATCCATTCCGATGATCTTCCTTTTGCCTCTCCTCACGACAACACGACTGGGCTTTGGCGGGTCGGTAATGAAGAAGCATTGGTCCACTTGGGAAGCCAGTACCCATGGCTCATTTTTCCGGTGACGTTTGCGCCCGCGGTCTTGGATTTGGCTTCGGGTATAACCATGGTGGTGAAATACCGGTCTTCTTTTATGACGTTCTTGGCCCATCTGACACGGAACATCGGGACCTTCTCTCCAGCGTAGCTCAGCTCCCAGATCTCCTCGATCCTTCCGTAGTATCTGTCATTGTCGTTACCGGTGTAGGATTCCATCGTTACCCCGGAGTTCTGATAACCATCGCTCTTCATGTCCTTGGCCTCGGTGTAGAATGTGTAGCCGTTGATATCGTACGCCTCATAGGTCATCAGGTTGTGCTCGGCGCCCTGTGACAAGGCGAATATGAGTTGTTCTTCCGCGGAAGAATCCTCATGTAAAGGGTACGACAGAAGCTTATGCTTGAACCAACGCGTGAAACATGAGTTGTGCTCTTTGAGTATATCTCCGTCCGTCCTCTGTTGGCCTCGGTCATTGTACGTCTTTTTAATAAAGGTTTTGTGCTCTACCAACCAAGGATCGACCACGTCTATGTGTTGTAGCGCGACTAGGTTTGCTCTTTCAAAGTCGGCGAGTCGACCCTCGAAGTCGACATGCATTTCGCGGCGACCCTCACGGTGACCCCATCCAGCGAGCCTGCCGAGGTGCCTGTTGACGGGCAGACCAACGGGGTTCTCGATGCCTAGATAATTCGTGCAGTAGGAGATGCACTCTTCGGTCAGAAAGCCCCTGGCTATGCTTCCTTCTGGACGTGACATGTTGCGAACGTATCCTTTGATGACACCATTCATCCTTTCGAACGGCATCATGCTATGCAGGAACATCGGCCCGAGTTGGATGATATCCTCCACTATATGGACCAGCAGATGCACCATAACGTCGAAGAATGCGGGCGGGAAGTACATCTCAAGCTCGCATAGTATCACCACGATCTCTTCCTGTAGCCTTCTGAGTTGCCTCACGCCAATCGACTTCCGAGAGATGACGTCGAAGAAGTTGCATAGGCCAAATAGCGTTTCACGGACGTGCGCGTCCATGATCCCACGGATTGCAACTGGAAGTATCTGCGTCATCAGCACGTGACAGTCGTGAGACTTCATCCCGCTGAACTTCTGCTTCGCTGGGTCTAGGTATCTGCTTATCTTCCCCGCGTAACCGTAAGGAAGTTTTACTCCTAGGAGGCAGGTGAAAAACTGCTCGATCTCCTCCTGACTTAGAGTGAAGCACGCGGGAGGGTAGTCATTTCCGGTCTTCTTGGCCTTTTTGCCTTTGCGACGACTTTCTGTGTCCTGCTTCGCCTCATCATCATCATCATCATCATCATCATCATCATCATCATCATCATCATCATATATAGCGTGAAGCTCCTGCCTGATGCCCATTGATTTCAAGTCTGCCCTTGCTTTCGGCCCATCTTTGGTCCTCTCTGGCATGTTGAGCAGGGTACCAAGCAGACTCTCGCACACGTTCTTCGTGATATGCATGACATCAAGGCTGTGAGGCACACGGTGGATCTTCCAGTACGGCAAGTCCCAGAAAACAGACCTCGTTTTCCATACCTTCAGCAGCGGCTCTGGCGCCTTTCGCTTCTTTCCCGGCTCTGGCGCCTTTTGCTTCTTTCCCGGCAGTGGGCAGTCTTTCCAATTTTTCAACAGCTTGTCTATTTCCTCGCCGCTCCTCGTACACGGGCGTTTTCGGGGTTTGGTTTCACCATCGAACAGATCCTTGCGTTTCCTCCACGGGTCATCGTCGCGAAGCCACCTTCAATGTCCCATGAACACGGTTTTCGAAGACCCGGGATCTCTATCTAGCTGGTGATACGTTGTGTCATCCATGCACCTTACGCATCCAGAAAATCCGTGGACTACCTGCCCCGCAAGATATCCGTAACCGAAATAGTCGTGCACCGTCGTGAGCAGTGCGGCTCTCATAGGGAAATATTCTTTCTCTGCGGCGTCCCACGTATTGGTTGGTGTTTTCCACAGCGTGTCAAGCTCCTCTTTCAGCAGCCCCAGATACAGATTGATGTCGTTCCCTGGTTGTTTTGGCCCTTCAATTAGCATACTCATGTGAATGTACTTCCTCTTCATGCACAACCAGGGGGGAAGGTAGTACATCCACACAAACACAGGCCAGGTGCTATGTGTGCTTCTCTGGCTGCCAAACGGATTGACTCCATCGGTGCTCGCGCCCAGCACGATGTTCCTTGGATCGTTCCCAAATTCTGGGTATTCGAAGTTCAATGCTTGCCACTGGCTCGCATCCTTAGGGTGACTCAGCATCTTGTCTTTTTTATCTATCTCCGGATCATTTGCGTCATCTTCTCGCTTCTTCTCCTCCCTATCCGCGTGCCAACGCAGGAGCTTTGCTACCTTAGGATCCGCGAAATACCGCTGCAGACGAGGAGTGATCGGAAAGTACCACACCACTTTTCGAGGAGCTTTCTTCATCTTCTTGTATCGAGTGACACCGCACACCGGACATATTGTAGACTCCGCGTGCTCGTCCCGATAAATGATGCAATTGTTCATGCACACATGGTATTTCACGTGCGGTAAATCCAGAGGACACACGATTTTCTTCGCCTCCTCCAAACTGGTCGGGCACTTGTTCCCCTTGGGAAGACGTTCGTGCCAGAATGACATGTTCTCATCGAAGCATGCGTCGGTCATTTTGTGTTTTACCTTCATCTCCAGGGCCATGAGCGTTACTTTCAGGCGGGTATCCTCGGGCCTGCATCCTTCATACAATGGAGTAACCGCGTCTAACTCAAGTTGATCCATCTTGGCTTTCTCTCGGGCCGCAGCTCTTGCGTTATCCGTCTGCTTGAGAAGCAGCTCTTGAATATGAGGGTCCTGCACCCAGCCCATCGATGGTCCAGCGTCGTCTGCTCCGCCGGCATCATCATCTTCATGATCATGCCCATCGCCTGCTCCGGCATCTTCCTCATCATCATATCCTGCATCTTCTACATGATGACTGTGTACAGCATCACAGTCGTGATCATCTCCTGGGGATTCTTCGTCTTCTCGCCCGCCCGAGCCGCGGTGGTTGTCTTGCTGCCCTTCCTCATTTCTTGCCCGGCCCGCATGGACGACTTCGTAGTCATCTTCATCACCTTGCCACCGATAGCCATCCATGAAACCACGCAACAGCAGGTGGTCCCGCACCTGCCCGGTATCCGGGTCCGCAATAAGGCTCTTCAGCTTGCATCTTCGACACAGACATCTTATCTCCGTCTCGTTCTTTTGAAGCATCTCGGCCTTCGCGGACCTCAAAAACCTATTCACGATGCCTTCGTTCATCGTGCGGACCATGGTCGCCTGCTGGGTAGAGCAAAACGATATTTTAGAACCAAACAAAAATTTGGCATGACCTTCCCTAAAAATAGGACCAAAAAGAATGCTTAATGCCAAAATTCTCGCCGAAACGGAAATGAATCAACATTCTGGCAAAATATTGGCAACTATCGCATATCAAATACCGGTACACCTCCAAACACAAACACATATGCAACACCACAAACATATGCAACACCACGAACATACATAGATCTAGCTAGGCCGTAAAAAGTGCATGTGCACATTGTTGTAAGGAGAACAACCTAAATATAGCTTCCCCCCTTACTTACCTATTAAAACAAGGTAATTTAACCACTTAATTTGAATGAATCTATGGTGGAAATGAGGTGAAAAAGAGGAGGCACCCGAGACAAGGAGGAGGTGGAGAGAATGAAGTGGGGAGAAAGTGAGTGTGTGGGTAGGAGAGGCTGTCCCAAATATCTTGTTGCTGCCCACTTACTAATGGCGCACCTCTTGCATGGTGCGCCATTAGTACTTACAACTACTAATGGCGCACTTGGGCAGGATGCGCCATTAGTATGTTTGGATAGGCGCACTAGTTCAAAAAAAAATCCTATACTAATGGCGCACCCACTGCCTGGTGCGCCATTAGTAGTTACAACTACTAATGGCGCACTTGGGCAGGATGCGCCATTAGTATGTTTGGATAGGCGCACTAGTTCAAAAAAAAATTCTATACTAATGGCGCACCTGCTGCCTAGTGCGCCATTAGTAGTTACAACTACTAATGGCGCACTTTGCCAGGATGCGCCATTAGTATGTTTGGACAGGCGCACTAGTTAAAAAAAATTGATACTAATGGCGCACCCGTAGCATGGTGCGCCATTAGTTGTTTAAACTCTAATGGCGCATCAGATTGTGGTGCGCCATTAGTATATACTAATGGCGCACCATCTTTCTGGTGCGCCATTAGTGTCAATCCCATCTATAGCCATTTTCCTAGTAGTGGGTTCTCAAGATGAAATATGGTGACTACAAAAAATGTAGTTTGTTACCTCATATGTCGATTAGATTAAATAGATGGGCTGGGGTGCTACAAACAGTTTGTCATGTAATATGAAAATATGTGTTGTGTTGTTACTAACGAGCTTAACGAGTTACTCGTGAAACTCATTAGCTCGCTTGTTAAGCTCGTTAAGCTTAATGAGCTAAAATCAATGTTTGGCTCTGTTCATTAAGAAGCGAGCTACGAGCTTAACGAGCCGAACTATCGAGCGCTCATTAAACTCGCGAGCTACGAGCTTTTGGTCCAGCCCTAGTGCCACACACGGACTTGTAATTTGTGGGAGTTCGACCCGGACAAGCACTAGACGATGTTGGAGCTCTTCGATACAACACACGAAGACATCTGGAAGGTGCTTTTTAAGGCTGGCGAGATACCACCGCCCACGTCCGAAGACTGCGGTCTTAGCACAAAACACCGGGCTAATCCGGTAAGTTCTTTTATGTTTGCAAGATATATCTTTTGCCGGCAAATCCATGGGAGGAACCTAAGCCTCCATGCCAATCTCTCAGGCCTGGGTAACGATAGCGGAGCATATCAAATGTCCGGCTCTGCTGCCCGAAGATCAAGAAATGCCTCTTCTGATGAAGATGCTATTTCCAGTGCCTTATGAGGTGTCGGAGAGGAAAACCAAGAAGGAGGCCAAGGGGACCAGAGCTGGTCTCCGACGCAAGGGCGTTTCGGACGTGACGTCCGAAGACGCCGAGATGCACTCCTCCGCCGAAGACGACGGGGAGGAGGAGGCCCGTCCCCCCCTCCCCCCCTCCCCCCCCCCCACTGGGGGAAAAAGAAGAGGAAGGCCTCCACACATGGGGAGGCCGAGGCGCCGAAGAAGGGAAAAATCTCCCTTCCGGACTGCTCCACCGCAGCCACCAACAGCAGCGAGGAGTGGGGGCCCAGGGTCAAGCCCCTGGCCAAATCGTAAGTATCCGAACACGATAATATTTCCGGTTTTTTCACTTTATCATTTTTAATGTGTTAGACCATGCATCTGCAGTCCGGCCCAATCCAACATAGGGCTTTCCTCCTCTTCAAAGGGGTCTTGGATCTGTCGGTGATGAACAACGGGTCCCTCCCAACGGCCACCTCCAATAAGGTCGTGGACAACACCGAGGTGTTGTCCCGAAGGATACCGGGCCAAGGGAAGGTCGCTCCGGCAATGCCGGAGGAAAGAAGTCTGGCTGTCAAGCACCTGGGGGGAACACCCCTACAAACCCCGACGGTGAGGGCCGAGTCCAGTTCGGCCCTCAGCCGGATACAGCTCCAAAAACCCAAGTGGCTCCGTATTCGGGCAGATAGCCTCTCCCGAACGAGGGGGACAAGCCGCCTCCGCTGGTGAACTTTGTCCATCCAGAGGCACCGGACAGATTGCTGGAAACGCTACAAGGCGCTTCCATTATGGAAGAACAACGTACTCTTATGAGTATGGTGATTGAGAAAGTCTAGTTCGCCAAAAACGGACTGATCGAAACCTCCCTTAGCCTTCTAACAGGATTTGAGGTGAGTAATATAGTTGTAAAGGAATATCACCTTGTAGACGGTAGCCCTTGATGCTCTGTTCGGTGTTCGGAAAGAAAAACCAAACAGGGGATCAAAATAAATTTCGCAGGAGTCTAACATAACATGTCTATGTGAATAAGCAGGCGTCTCTGCTAGCCGCTGCCACTACAAAAAAATTACACTTCCGTGATGATACGTGTTTGTCACAGTAGGTCGCGTTTTCTGTCATGCATGTACATCCATGACGATTTTATGACGGAATAAAGATAGTCATACATGTGTTGTCGTAGAAGTGTTCCATGACATTACCAAAATTATCATCACGGAAGTGTCCACTTCCATGACAATAAATCGCGCGTCATAGAAGGGCTTTCGTTAGGGGTGACCGACACGTGGCATCCACCGTAATGGAATGCCATTAAGCTATCGGGTCAGGTTTTGGATCCGATAACCCGTTAACAGCCCCGACCAATGGGGATTTTCCACGTGTAAAATCATCATTGGCTGGAGGAAACACGTGTCGGCTCATCATTGGGACATATGTCATCCACTCATTGGAAAGAAGGCGCATATGATACGTTGACACGTGGCACGGCCCTACAGAGGCCCATTCCTGTGAAAAGGCCGGCCCGTTTGACTTGGTCAAAAGGTGGTGGGCCGGCCCATGGAAATCCTGTTAGCGGCATGTTCGCATATAGCCCATTTACAACCCGCTAACCCAAGGCCTGTTACGCCCTATCCGAATTAGGCCCAGTAGCGTCATCTGGGCCATCCAATATGATTTCAGCCCGTTTTCACTTGTGGCCCATGTATGGCCCATGACGTCTTTTGGCCCATATGAGGCCCTATGTAACTCTTGGCCTATTAACGGCCCATGGTGAAACTGGCCCATAATGAACAGTGTATCACTTTACACCCATTAATGGCCCGTGGTGAAACTGGCCCGTAATGAACAATGAATCACTTTATACCCATTAACGGCTCGTTATTTCGTTGGGCCGTTTCCAGCCCATGTTATCTTTTGGCCTTCTCAGACCCATTTATTCTTGGGATCATTTTCCAGCATTCGTTTACTTATGGCCTGTTACTGTCATTTTCTGCTTGTGGGCCAAATTCATCCCGTGGTTACAGTCGGCCCAATTTATGGTCCGTTAATAAATTGGGCCATTTTCATAGCGTCATCAAATACGGCCTATTAACGATGGCCCATTATGGTCGGCCCATGAACGGACGATGCCAACTCTAGCACGTTTACGGCCATAATGCAGTCTGTTTGGCCCATGTTTGGCCAATCGATCATACGACTCGTATAAGGCCCATTGATGATACGGCCCGTAGAAGGCCCATTGTTTCTACGGCCTGTAGAAGGCCCACTGTTTCTACGGCCCGTAGAAGGCCCACTGTTTCTACGGCCCGTAGGAGGCCCAGTGTCACTACAGTAAATATTAGCCCATGGTTATTGTGGCCTAGTTTTAAAAAATAGGTTATTGCAGCCACTAGCAAACCATGGAAAAAGAACTGCACTGACTACAAGCAAACAAATAAACAAGACAACAAGGAAATAAATAAGCAAGCAACTTATGCTAGGCTATCACGGCTATAACACATATTACATCCACTGGGCATCAAAGTTCTCCACCAGTGCAAATATAGGGAACAAAGCAGCATATAAACGTCGCAGCAAAACAAGTCCAGAACTGAAACCACTTCAGAAGAGTTCAAGAAACAATATCCTGGGTACTCATAATGCTGGCAAGATGCTTAGCAAGCTTATTAACTTTCTCTTGTTTGGCGCTTAAATCCTCCAGCGCTTGATGTTGCACAAGAAAGTACGCATCTGAATTCTGCAGGGACTTCCTCAGTCCTTCATCTTCTTGCCGCAGCACAGCTAACTGATGCCTTTCAGCTTGTAGCTGAGACTGAAGAAGCCAAAGTGATTCAGGCAGCGAGTTCGAAGAGCTTGTGCCAGCGGTACTGGCCAGTAACTCGAACACTACATCAACGCAGGGCTGTGGGGTTTTCTCACTGTCTACAATATCGTTTTTATCACCTTTCTTGGAGACCAACAGGTTTGTCTCACTATCTTGAACCTTATCTGCATTACTTTCTCTACCATTGCATAGTGGGGTGCTCTTCTCCAATATTCTGTTTGCATACTACAAGAGAAACAAGCAGACACATTACAGGTTTAGCTTGTAGTATACGAAACTCATTTTGGTAAACCGGTTCAGTAGTAAGGTGTATAGGATAACAACATGAAACAAACATATATCTATGTACTATGGTCACTTTATTGTTCATATCATTATAGTTTATGTTCCCTAATCAAGATAGAGACATAGTTCAACTCATATATTTTTAAGACACAACATCATATACAGAATATAAGTGTGAGAAACTACACAGCATTGGCAGCACTTGTAATGTGCATCACATGAGAACATAATTGTTTATACAAATGAAACTGAAATCAACATAGAGCAAGAAGTTAGAACAACAATCCAGTTAAAGAAATAGGTTTAAAACATACCTGTTGCGCCATTGGAGTTTCAATTGGATCCTTCAAATTCGAAAGTAGTTGGTATGAGTAAATACAGTGATGCAACATCAAAGGAGTATGGACCATAGCTATGGAATCTGACATGAGAACAGTTGCTCTTCTGCTTTAAACATGGAGTTTGGGTTGGCTGTGGTGGTCTTCGTGCTTTGGGCAATGCAGTAGCTTTACAAACTGCCCGTGTGGGGGTACTCTGTGGTGGACATGGTGCTTTGTCAACTAGAAGTGGGTTAATATCCGCTGGGATTGCGGTTAGATGGGTTGTAGCTGGTTCTCTTCCCAACGGTGTAAGTGTGCAATCTGGAAGAGTCTCGAATATGTGTGGTGGGGCTAGTTTGTGGGCCAGTACAACCATGGTTCTATCTGCATCGACGGGTAGCACTGTCTTTTGTGAAGAACGGGTTTTTGATCCCTTAGATACTGCCATCACCCCCTTCAATTCAAATGGCTGATAAACAAGAAAAGAAATTGAACGTACAGACATTGTATGATGGATAGATGTGGTAATTCACATATATGTTGTCGGCGTTCTGGGAACGGGGGTCCCCAGACTTGCCTGCCTGCGGCGTGGCTCAAGTAGGGAGCCCAGTGTGGCCCATCTTCATCGACTGGAGCTCAAGACCCTCGCGAGGGGCCAAGCCTCGCGGGGCGGACGACAGGAAACTTCCTCAGGCGCAGCCTCATCAGGCAGGCTCGCGAGGAGGCGAAGAGATCAAGGCAGGGTACCTCGTGAGGTGCCCGTGACGCAAGCCATGACGATCGAGACAAGGCGGGCGCTAGGCGGGCGCCGGCCTGCGCAATGTCCTTGTTTCCCCTTCGGTGCAAAGGGGGCAAGCACAGGCCAAGGCATCAGGCAAAGGTTACTGTTTCGGTGCAACAAGACCAAGACCAATAGCGCGGCAGGACGGAGGTCATCGTGGAGCCCAGGACGGCGTCACCGCCAGAGCCTTTGGCAGCCAAAGACCAACTTTAGTCAGGATAAGTGTACTAGATGTTCCCCTTCAAAATGGCCAATTGTTGGCGCCCTTCTCGCTCATTATTTGGGAAGAGGCCCAAGGCCTCCCTCTATAAATAGGACTAGCCATCACACAGTGGAGGAGGATCCGGATCAGACATCAAGCAGAGAGAACCTAGAGAGAGGCGACTGAACTCACCCAAGCAGTTCATCGCACCAGCTCAAGAACAGCCCCTCACGAGGTTGTTCCTCCTTTGTATTATTCATCTTCAGCCCCTGAGGCAATCCACCCAACCACACACTAGAGTAGGGTATTACACCACAATGGTGCCCCGAACCAGTATAAATCTTGTGTCCCTTGTGTGTTCTTCTTTCTAGTCTAGATTCTTTGAGAGGCACGCGAGCTGGTAGGGAAAGATCTTCGCGCGCACCCCAGTGTTCGAACCTCAAGGGTCTGTCGGAATCCAAAATCCGACATTTGGCGTGCCAGGTAGGGGGTGCGCCGGAGCTCTCTCTTCCGTCAACCCGCTGTTCATCAACATCGCCTTTCGCCCTCATGGCGGACAACGTGCCGCCCGCTCCGGCAGCCGATGCCGGCATTGGGGCCAGGGGGCTCCGAGCCTTGGCTCCCACCTTATGACAGGTGTAGTGGACGCGCAAGTTCAAGGCCGGGATGCCGCCGCGCTACAACGGGGCGACGGATCCGCTGGTTTTCTTGCTGGCGTACGAGGAGGCCGTCCTCAAGGTCGGGGGTGACGACAGGGTGATGGCCAACTGGTTCCCCTTGGCCCTCACCGGCGTTCCGCGCATGTGGCTGCTCCACCTACCGACGGCTTCTGTGACCTCCTGGGGGAACTGCGCGACCTCTTCCTCGCCCACTATGTCACGCCAGTGCCCCCGGTCGTCGCAGCTCTCCTGGGTGGCTCCCAGGCGCCCCCTTCGAGCCGCCATGTCAAGCCATTCACCCGCCAGATCGGCGCCACCTCCCAGCGCCGAGAAGCCCCCCCAGGCTGGGTGGCGCCCAAGGCCGATCTGACCTTCAACTCAGACGATCACACGTCCAACCCCGCCAGTTCGGGTGCGCTCCTGATGTTGTGCACCCCCACCATCTGCCAGGTGGTCGTCACCAGGACCCTCATCAACGGCGGTGCTGGCCTCAGCATGCTCTCGGTGGAAGCCTTCAGCCTCCTCCATGTGCCGCCATGGCGGCTTCAGCCCAGCAGGCCCTTCTCGGGCGTCGGAGGCGGTTCCACCGGCTCCCTGGGACAGATCCGCCTCCCGGTGACCTTTGGCACCTATGACAACTTCCGCACGGAGCTGATCGATTTCGACATCGCCCCCATCAGTCTCCTGTACAATGCCATCCTCGGCTACCCGGCCCTGGCCCGGTCCATGGTTGCGACTCACCCGGCGTACAACCTCATGAAGATGCCTGGGAGCAACGGCGTCCTTACCGTGTCCGGAGACACCGGGGATGTGTTGTAGGCGCTCAAGCTTGCCTTGAAGGCTGCCGCAGTGGCGCAACCCGCCAGCTCAGGTGTCCTCGAGCCCAAGGGGGCTGCGCCAGCCAAAAAGAAGCAGCTATTCAGCCAGGACAAGGTGGAGACCAAGCAGGTACCGGTCGACGAGGATGAGCCCGCCAGTGCTACCTTCACCATAGGCCCTGGTTAGGTTCCTGCGCGTGAATAGGAAGGTGTTTGCATGGGAGCCTAATCAGCTGGCGGGGGTCCCGAGGGATGTAATTAAGCATCATCTCAACATGTGCCCCAACGTGCGCCCCGTGAAGCAGAAGGCGAGGCGGCAGTCCACTGAGAAACAAGCTTTCATCGTCCAAGAGACCCGCAAGCTAGAGGTAGCCGGGGTTATTCGCGAGGTCCGCTACCCAGATTGGTTGGCTAACCCGGTCGTCGTACCGAAGAAGGGAGGAAAGGAACACATGTGTGTCGACTTCACCAACCTCAACAAAGCATGCCCGCAGGATCCATTTCCGCTCCCACGCATCGACCAGATCGTCGACTCCACCACTAAGTGTGACCTGTTGTGCTTCTTGGATGCCTTCTTGGGCTATCACCAGATCAAGATGGCGGTAGAAGACGTGGAAAAAATGGCTTTCCTGACCCCGTGTGGAGTGTACTGCTATGCATGCATGTTGTTTGGGCTGCGCAACGCGGGCGCGACCTTTCAACGGCTGATGCACATCGCCTTGGGCCGGCAGCTCGGGAGGAACGCTGAAGCTTACGTCGATGACATTGTGGTGAAGTCTCGGGAGGCAAGAACCCTGATACAGGACTTAGAGGAAACCTTTGAGAGCCATAATGAAGTGGACCTGCGGCTCAACCCGGAGAAGTGCGTATTTGGAGTCCCCTCGGGAAAGCTCCTGGGTTTCCTCGTGTCCCACAGGGGCATCGAGGCCAACCCAAAGAAGGTCAAACAGTCGAAGACATGAGCCCGCCGAAGACCCTCGGAGAAATGCAGAAGCTCACCGGGCGTGTAACCGTGCTAGGGCATTTCATCTCCAAGCTGGGGGAATGAGCACTGCCCTTCTTCAAGCTGATGAAGAGGAAGGGCCCCTTCGAATGGACTGAAGAGGCCGACAAGGCATTCCAAGATCTCAAGAGGTACCTTACCAACCCTCCGGTGACGGTAGCCCCGCGCCCTCGGGAGCCCCTGGTGCTCTACCTTGTGGCGACCCCCTACTCCGCTAGCGCAACCCTGGTGGCGGTTAGAGAGGAGCATCATACCAAGGCAGCAGCGACCGTCCGGGCCGAAGCAAAGCAAAGCCAAGACAGCCTCGCGAAGACCACGCCCGCAAGGGATCAACCGCAACAGGGGAACACACGTGGAGCAGAGGAGGCCTCTCCAGGCGACCAGGCGCTGGGGGCTCCCTCGTCTCAGGAGGCGCCTCAACCTCCGGAGGACTCAAGCTACGCCAGCACCGTCCACTACTAGGAAAATGCCTATAGATAGAAGTTTACCAGTAGCATTTGTTTGCAACCCAACGCTACTAGTAGTTAGTAGTAGCGCTGGCTACAAACAGCGCTATTGGTATATGTTAGCAGCAGCGCTTGTTACCAGGGCCCACGCTACTACTAAGTGTAACACACCACACCCCCTAGTCAAAAAATAGCAGCAGTGCATGTCCTCCAACCTGCGCTACTGCTAGTATAGTATCTATAGTGCCTGACTTACTAAGCGCGCTACTGCTAATTTTTCTTTGTATAACATGTTGGGGAACGTTGCAGAAAATAAAAAATTCTACGCTTCACCAAGATCAATCTATGGATTCATCTAGCAACGAGAGAGAGGATAGCATCTACATACCCTTATAGATCGCGAGCGGAAGCTTTCAAGAGAACGGGGTTGAGGGAGTCATACTCGTCGTGATCCAAATCACCGATGATCCTAGTGCCGAACGGAACACACGTACAGTTGGGAAGACGTCTCCTCCTTCTTGATCCAGCAAGGGGGAAGGAGAGGTTGATGGAGATCCAGCAGAAAACATCGAGAGCAAAATATGAAGGTACAATAGGAACTTTCAAGCGAATGGACAAACGATCGATACCTGAATAGAGCGTGAGAAGGGGGTTCAGAGCATCAGGAATAGATCATCTCTCAGACGGTGGCTCGTGACATGATACGAAGCCAAATGCAAGAATATTTCAGGATCAAAGATATACAGGAGAGTCAGGTTCCGATCCTGTGGAACTGTGGGTTATGGGCCCACCATGTGGGTTAAAAGTAGAAAGGGGCGGATAGCAAGGCATGTCAGATGATAGACTGTCAGTTATGTTGGCAACAATGCTAGTACCAAGGGCGAGGGACGAAGAGAACCATTTTCCTTCTCGTTGAACGAGGCGGCCAATAGGCAAAGTTCTCGTCCATCGCTGGTTACCGGAAATGTCAACAACAATAATAGCAGGGTCTTACTGCCAAATTGTGCACCGAGGTGTTTACATAAGCAAGGAACTATTACTGCTTAGATCTCATAATTCACAAGAAAGGTTAAACAAAACAGTGGAACGGAAAATATGATCATTAGATTAACGAGAACATTGGAAAGGGAAATTTGCTTAAACCCAAATATCAGGGATATATCTTTTCCCAAGGACAAGAAGAGTATGGTATACATGACAGGATAGTAAGTATAACCATTTAGGTAAGGGGAGAGGAAATTCATGACTTTACCCATACAACAGTGTTTGGATAATTGATCAAGAAGCATTTAGCATTGCTCTCCCAATGTTCTTGTTGATGAACGGGGTACCATAGACATGCTTCGGAATAGCATTGACATGGTCATCAGGTAATGGTCAGACTTTGGGTACATAAAGGATTCACTGGTAACAACTTATAAAATAAATTATATAATTTCAGCAAGTAAAAGATGAGGATGTGGCCGATGGGTGCAGCAACAATCCATCGACATGTCAAAAAGGATGTATTTCCAACATTATGTGAACAAGTATGTGTTGAAAGGAATGTAAGGACGTTGTCGATGGTAACTCAAATTACCAAGGGACGAGGATGGTACTTATCATCATGAATTCGATTGATATCCTGGAATAGCTCAAAATGTTCATGATGATCACGACACATTTGTCGAGAGATTTCATGAGGATGTAATCGATCGGCGATGACATCAATTCAAAGGAATGATGAAGCGAAAGGTTATTGAAACCACGAGTACGACACAAAGTCGAAATCAAACTTGTTGTTCAAGGCGAAATGATACAATGAGGAAGAGCGACGTATGCTTAGCTCATCGTCAAAAATTGTGCTCCGGGAAGGACCAGGTGCCACAGTTAAATTTTAGCACGATAATGATATAGACAAACAGGCTAGGAATGGCGTGAGGTGGTATCTAACTCCCCAGCAACAAAGTACCAGGAGTGTTGTATCACCGATCGAAATCGATTCATTGTTCGGTGGTCTCGGTTGACGAAAACCCAGATGCCGCGGAGTTACTATTGTAGGGGAAAATAAAACTCCATCGAAAAGTTCATAGGGCATAGTACAATAGGATAATATCCTCGAGACAATAGGGGGGTAATACTCGAGATAGTTCAGTATAGGGATTGGACAAGCATATTGATTTGCTAAACAAGTGCTTTAACTTGCCTGCGGCATGGGATCAAAGAAGAAAAATCACGGTTGGGACCACGATTGCAAAGAATCAATTTACAGATGCAAGATGAGCTTATACCAAGGGACCATTTGATTATAAGAGAAGCTTCCATGATAAGATCTACATCGTGTCTATGGGCATGAACACAAAGTTCAAGGTCGACTCCCACTTCTTCAATTCATAACGTCTCATTTACTTCTCGCTTTTGACGAAGTTCCACTGTAGAAATTTTTATACGGCATAACACCAGTAGAGTATGACCCATAGAAATTTCCTGGTTCACACAAATTAGGGAAAACATTAGGTTCAACCCATAGGGGCATCTTGGGAACATATACCACAACTCCACGAGTAAAATACCACAAGCTCGAAGGCAGAGCATGGTTGAGAAGGCAGAGGATACAATTTACCAAAGGCATTATGTATCTGAGGAAAGGCTCAAAATATTATTGGATGTGAAGGACGTTGTTAGATAAAATCCAACAAAGGATCTGGCGGTCCACATAGGATCTGATGTGAGTATCAGTACTCAACCAGAAGAAGAAAGAATACAAAGTCTTCGGATTGTAGAAACATCTGAATAATTCGATGCTTAAATGCAAAGAAATCATTATTTCAAAAATAGAAGATCAGAAGCAGACGCTATGATCAAAAGATAAGTAAGTTGAATATCCCTAGGGATACAATTGACGGCAATTTGATTGGTCGAGAAACAACTCTTGGTCAAATGACGTCCAAGCCGGAAGGATAAATTCTATGATCCGACCGAGGATTGCCAGCATCCGCAACACATTGAATCAACGGACTCAAAAGGATAGTGACAAAGGATGCCAATAATATTACTAGACTTATGGGATTATCCATAATGCAAGCAGGCAAGAAGAATCAAGAGTAATAGGCTGCAGAGGATTTTCGGAAGATCAGATAGTATTTCCAAGTATTTTGGAAAGCATATGAACAAATGGGGATGAACGGGTTCAGTGAAATATCCTAGTGCAAAAATAAGCCGCAAAGTAGAAGGCACAAAGGATTCTCAAAACAACGGAGAGTACATCTTGTCATAATAGGAGCAAATGGGTATGAAGTTACAAGCGGGAAGGATGTTATTCACGGGGATTATCTGTGGTCAGGAACTGCAAGGCAGTGGGCACAGGGTCTCGAGAAACATCGAGGGGTATCTGCAGAATCTTCTGGCGAAGCAAGCAATCATCGGTAATGTCGGGGCTCTCCGGGAGGAAGTGGTTACGAGAACCTAATGTCAGAGTTAGTAAAATGTTTAACTCGAATAGAAGAGAGATCAGAATCCCAGAGTATAGATGAGGAATAAAAGATCCTAGTACCACCGATCGGCGACGTGGGCCCGTAAGCCACACAGCCAAGTTAGTAAAACAATTCTGGATGACTAGACTCAACTTCGGCCAAGGAGTTGGAAGGGGCTACCTACAGGCAGTCGACTCTGATACCAACTTGTTACGCCCCCGATTCAATCGTACACTAATCATACACGCAAATGTGTACGATCAAGATCAGGGACTCACGGGAAGATATCACAACACAACACTAGACACAAATAAAATAATACAAGCTTTATATTACAAGCCATGGGCCTCGAGGGCTCGAATACATAAGCTTGAATACACAAGAGTTAGCGGAAGCAACAATATCTGAGTACAGACATAAGTTAAACAAGTTTTCCTTAAGAAGGCTAGCACAAAAGCAACATGATCAAAAAGGCAAGGCCTCCTGCCTGGGAGCCTCCTAACTACTCTTGGTCATTGGCGGCCTCCATGTAGTAGTAGGCACCCTCGGGTTTCTAGTAGTCGTCGTCGAAGGTGGCATCTGGCTCCTAGACTCTGTCATCTGGTTGCAACAACCGGAAAGAAGAAAGAAGGGGGGAAAGGGGTAGCAAAGCAACCGTGAGTACTCATCCAAAGTACTCGCAAGCAAGGATCTACACTACTTATGCATCGGTATCAATGAAAGGGGTAGTATCTGTGGACTAACTGCAGAATGCCAGAATAAGAGGGGGAGAAGCTAGTCCTATCGAAGACTAGCATCTTCTGGGAACCACCGTCTTGCAGCAACATGAGGGAGTAGAGTAGTATAACATAAGTCATATTTATGTTGTTCTATCAACGCTCTGGGATCCTTTCTCGACTCCCAAAACAACATTTCCAAATCATGCCTCAGCATCCAGTTCTAGTTGTATCGATCGGGATACAACTCCGAGTGTCCGTTACCGTAGGATAGGCTATCGATAGATGTTTTCTTCCCTGCAGGGGTGCACCAACTTACCCACCACACTCAATTAACTCCGGCCGGACACACTTTCCTGGGTCATGCCCCAGCCTCGGCCAAACAATACGCCGCAACCCGACCTAGGCTAAATAGAGAGGTCAGCACACCGGACTAAACCTATGCCCCCAGGGGTCATGGGCCATCGCCCCAGGAACTCCTGCACGTTGCGAACGCGGCCGGTGAGCAGACCTAGCTACCTCCTTAAAAAAAGGCAGGTGCTTACCAGTCCTACCCGGCGCGCGCCGCTCAGTCGCTGACGTCTATTAAGCTTCGGCTGATGCATACGACGCAGAACGCCCATATTATTCCCACGTGATGGTTAGTGCTATCAGGCCAGAGGCCCCTCAGATCAAATATCCAAATCATAGTGGATTAGGAATGTGCGGTAACAAGCAGAGACTCACGAAAGATGTGACCCCGTCGCCCCATCTCGAGAACTTGTGGCAAGGGCTAAGAATGCCCAGCCACGCCTCGTAATTATCTCGCGGGCACCTTCTAGGTCAACCCGACTCCACATCACTCGCAATTAAGCTTGCGCGGGTACCACAAAGGGCCGACCTGTCTTTAGTAACTTGGTTCAGTGTAAAGTCATAGTAACCATAGTAAATGTGTGTCTAACACCAAGGGGAACCCTAAGGAACCACCCTCGGTGGATTCCCCTCAATGTAATCATCAAGGCGAATGGAAGAGGAACCACCCTCGAGGTCCACACTTGAGAGGTTGCACGACAGAGTCGTATCAGAAGTGGTTAAGACGGAATCACCCTTGATGACCATGACCGAATAACTACACTATAGGGTTAACATCAGAAGTGCTGATGAGGTCTCACCCTCGGCACTCGATAGTAACCCAGCAGTGTCGAGCGACTAAGGGGAAGTGATGTGCGGTGCCGGGGCCTGGTCTTCGATCCCGTTGGTCGGGTCTTTGATGATGAAGCAGGAGCAACAAGGACAAGGTGGGGGTCACTGATGGATCACTAACCAACCTATACTAAGTAGTTTAGGATAAGCAGGTAAGTAACAATAAGCAGGTTACAAAAGCAGGATATGCATCAGAATAGGAGGAATCAATTACAGTAGCAAAATCTAATGCAAGCATGAGGGAATGGAATGGGCGATATCGGGATGATCAAAGGGGGGGGCTTGCCTAGAAGATCTGCTGAAAAGGGAGAAGTGTCGTCGATGACGTAGTCGATCACAGGGGCGGCATCGGTCTCGGGTCTACTGGAGAGAAGAGGGGGAAGAAACAATAAATATAAAGCGAACATAGCATCACAAAGCATAACATGGCAAAACGCTGAGCTAGGGGTGACCTAACGCAGTACTGCACGTTACAGGCGGAGAAGGAAAACATCCGGGTTGTTTTCCCGGTGTTTGGCATTTTTCGGTCAGATGAAGGAGGGGGAAAGGTTCCATGTTTGCATTGCTAGAGGCATCTGACAGCTACATGGAGGCCACCAACAGATTCACCTTGTTTTTCTGAACGTTTTTCATATATAAAAGATTTTCATCGGAGTTACGGATTATTTTATATGAGTTTCCAAAGTTTTATTGAATTCCTGGAATTTCTGGTTTTAAATTAATTCAAAAATAAACAGTGGAATATTCTTTATACCTAGCAGCAACTAGCCACTGAGTATGACAAGTGGGGTCCAGAGGGTCCAGTCAAACAGTTGACCAGTAATGGTTGACTGGTCAACAGGGTCAAAGTGGGGCCCATCTGTCAAAGACACATGGAGTAATTAAATTAACTAATTTGGTCTAATTAGTGGTGGGACCCCATTGTCAATGGGTGTAGCTCTAAACAGGGGTAATTAGCTAGTTTAGCTAAAATTGGGCCTACTAGTTAGTGACAAAAAAGGGGGGGTTAGTACTTAATCTAATCTGGAGGGGGGGTTTATCCCTACTAATCTAACAGGGGCCGGCCCGACTGTGCATTAGCTCTGGCCAGCCACGGCAGGGCACGGCCAGCGCGGCCGCCGGCGAGCGAGCATGGTAGGTGGAGGCGGGCGTAGCCGGCGCGGGGTCGGACGGCAGCGGCAAGTAGCGATGGAGAGGCAGCGGCAGTAGTAGTCAACAGTAGCAGCAGGAGGCGAACGAGGATGTGAGGCGCGTCGAGAAGAGCCCACGGTTGTGGTCGTCGGCACGGGCGGTGGCGGGCGAATGCGGCAACGATGACGCAGAGCACGGGCGGAGCTGTGAGCGGCGCTACGGCCTCCCACGGTGTTGTTGAGCGCTATCAAGTGCTGGGGTACGAGCTCCAGTGAGAGTGGCGCGACGGGGAGCACGGCAGCGGCTGTGGGACTCGAACACGGCGGGGAAAAAGCTAGCAGATGCGTATGAGTAGATGGCAAGGGGGAGGAGAGGCGGGAGCGCACTGGCGTTGCAGAAATGGCCCGGGGAAGACGCGTGGCGGCCGGAGACGAAGGTGGCGGCGGTGACCCAAGGCGGACGGAGGTCGAAGACGGGGAGGTAGCGAGCGCTCCGATGCCTCCCAGCATAAGCTCGTGGTTGGGGAAGATGTAGCAGACGCCGGCAAAGCGGAAGGGCACTTCGGGGGCACTTGGGGGTCGCAGTGGCCGTGGTGGAGGCGCGGCGATGGCGACGACCGTGCCGGACGATAAGGAGAAAGGGGATCTAAGAGGAGAGGGAGTGGAAGAGGCGGAGAGGAGAGTGGAGTGGCAGAGTGAGTAGGTGAGAGCTGGGGGAAGCTCGAGGGGGCGCGGCTGTCGGCCTTATCCCCTCGAGACGGCGCCGGTGAGGTGGTGCGACGACGACCAGCCTCCTGTAGCGACGGGGTTGGGGGCACAGAGAACCGACCGGGGAGGGGAGTGGGCTGGCCAGCTGGAGTGGGCCGAGGCCCAATGGGAGGCCAGGGGCTCTTTTCTCTCTCTCCCCTCTGCTTTTCCTTTTTAATTTCTTTTCTGTTTTTCTAGCAGCTTTTGCATCTTATTTTTAGACACTAATGACTTTGCAAAATTATGCCACTGGCCAAGAGAATTTCAAAGAATTATTGTGCACTGCCACAAAAAGGTTGTGAGACTTTTGAAGTAGTTTGCAAAATTTTATAATTTAATAAGGCATTTAAACTATTGTTTTAGCCACTGCTTTAATTGGTTTAGGCCATTTAAATACCTTGCAAAAATGTTGGTTCACCACCAATATTAACAAATGATTATTTGCCACAAGATGAACATTTTAGATTTCATGTCTGACAAATATGAATTTTTGACTTTATATTGGATTTGAATTTGAATGGTGATTTGGATTAAGTGAAGGTTAGCAACAGTAACATGATGACATGGCATCATTAACAGGGGATTACTGTAGCATGACACTGGGGTGTTACAGTGTACCATACCCGATGTGTGCCTTGCCATAAGTCTGACAGGGAGGTACCAAAGTAAACCAGGAGTGGACCACTGGACAGCGGTCAAGAACATCCTAAAGTACTTGAAAAGGACTAAGGATATGTTTCTCTTTTATGGAGGTGACAAAGAGCTCGTCGTAAATGGTTACGTCGATGCTAGTTTTGACGTTGATCCAGATGACTCTAAGTCACAAACCGGATACGTATTTATATTGAATTGTGGAGCTGCCAGTTGGTGCAGTTCCAAGCAAAACGTCGTGGCGGGATCTACATGTGAAGCGAAGTATATAGTTGTTTCAGAAGTAGCAAATGAAGGAGTCTGGATGAAGAAGTTCATATCTGATTTAGGTATAATACCTAGTGCATCGGGTCCAATGAAAATCTTTTGTGACAACACTGGAGCAATTACCTTGGCGAAGGAATCCAGGTCTCACAAGAGAACCAAACACAACAAGAGACGCTTCAACTCCATTCATGAACAAGTCAAGGATGGAGACATAGAATTTTGCAAAATACATACGGATCTGAATGTAGCAGACCCGTTGACTCAGCCTCTTCCACGAGCAAAACATGATCAACACCAAGAATCCATGGGTGTAGATTCATTACAATGTAATCTAGATTATTGACTCTAGTGCAAGTGGGAGACTGAAGGAAATATGCCCTAAGGCAATAATAAAGCTATTATTTTATATTTCCTTATTCGTGATAAAGGTTTATTATTCATGCTAGAATTGTATTGATCGGAAACCTAAATACATGTGTGAATACATACACAAATACCATGTCCCTAGTAAGCCTCTACTAGACTAGTTTGTTGATCAAAGATGGTTAAGGTTTCCTAACCATGGACATGTGTTGTCATTTGATAACTGGATCACATCATTAGGAGAATGATGTGATGGACAAGACCCATCCGTTAGCTGAACATATTGATCGTTCAGTTTATTGCTATTGCTTTCTTCATGTCAAATACATATTCCTTCGATTATGCAACTCCTGGACACCGTAGGAATACACTGTGTGCTATCAAACGTCACAACATAACTGGGTGATCATAAAGATGCTCTACAGGTATCTCCAAAGATGTTTGTTGAGTTGGCATAGATCGAGATTAGGATTTGTCACTCCGAGTATCGGAGAGGTATCTCTGGGCCCTCTTGGTAATACACATCACAAGCTTGCAAGTAAATGACTAAGGAGTTAGTCATGAGGTAATGTATTACAGAACAAGTAAAGAGACTTGCCTGTAACGAGATTGAACTAGGTATAGAGATACCGACGATCGATTCTCGGGCAAGTAACATACCGATGGACAAAGGGAATTATATATGTTGTCATAATGATTCGATCGATAAAGATCTTTGTAGAATATGTAGGAGACAATATGGGCATCCAGGTTCCGCTATTGGTTATTGACTAGAGAGGTGTCTCGATCATGTCTACATAGTTCTTGAACCCGTAAGGTCTGCACGCTTAACGTTCGTTGACGATATAGTGTTATATGAGTTATGTGATTTGGTGACCGAATGTTGTTTAGAGTCCCAGATAAGATCACGGACATGACGAGGAGTCTCAAAATGGTCGAGAGGTAAAGATTAATATATATATATATATATATATATATATATATATATAGGATGATGATATTCGGACACCAGAAGTGTTTCGGAGGGTGTCGGGTACTTATCGAGTCACCGGAAAGGAGTTTCGGACACCCTGGCAAAGCTATGGGCCTTATGGGCCAAGAGAGAGAACACACCAGCCGACAAGGGGCTGGTGCGCCCCTATACAGGCCGACCCTATGAGGAGGAGAAGGCAAGAGGGGAGGGAAAGGAAAGTGTGGAGTTGGACTCCCCCTTCCTTCCCTCTCCACCCTCTTTCCTTCCCCCTTCTTCATACAAGGAAAGGGGGGGCGCAGGAGGGCAGGAGCCCTAGGGTCGGCGGCCAGCCCCTTGGGGCGCGCCCTGGCAGCCCTAGGCTGCCTCCCCTCCCGTCCCACCTATATATATGTGGGGAGGGGGCGCCACACAAACACACAACATTGTCTCAGCCATGTGCGGTGCCCCCGTCCACCGTTTACTCCCCCGGTCATATTTTCATAGTGCTTAGGCGAAGCCCTACAGAGATCACATCACCATCACCGTCACCACATCGTCATGCTGTCGGAACTCATCTACTACCTCGCTGTCTTGCTGGACCAAGAAGGCGGAGGACGTCCCCGAGCTGAACGTGTGCAGAACACAGAGGTGTCGTGCGTTCGGTACTTGATCGGTTGGAGCACGAAGAAGTTCGACTACATCAACCGCGTTATCAAACGCTTCTGCTTACGGTCTATGAGGGTACGTAGATATACTCTCCCCCTCGTTGCTATGCATCTCCATGGATAGATCATTGCGTGTGCGTAGAAATTTTTTTGTTTTCCATGCAACGTTCCCCAACATTTGTAATGTGCCAATGCATCAGTACAGAGGGAGTACTTTAGTACCATGCAGGTGTTGAACTTATTACCGAATGTACCTTCTAACACATTTGCAAACAATACAATTTAAACTCTACAAGGTTCTATACATATGCATACCTAATAATACACTAGAAATACTTTTTAAGATATTAGTTGGACAATATTTTCTAGAAACCTCTAACATGATATTGTATATAAAACTAACCAATACATGAAAATGTACAATTATATACAAAATGTACGGGTGCACGGTATAATTTGTGGAATTGTCGCACAAATAATTCAAAGATAACTTCTTGAATATCAATTAATTTAAAGTTAGCATTAACAAAGTCAATAGTTATATACTCCCTATGTAAAGTATTATAAGAGCGTTTAGATCACTAAAATAGTGATCCAAACACTCTTATAATACTTTACGGAGGGAGTACACCACAAATGATAACAAAAGACACTGGTTACCAACAAAATTATGTGGTTATATGTATCAACTAAATAATAAAAATTATACTCATTAATATTGTAATATGATAAAATAAAAATAACTAAGTATAAAAGATTGGTATAAAACTATATGTTGACGCTCAAAAGTGGCACAGTCATAAAATTAGCTTAGGCTATATCAAGACTAATTCAAACTTATGATTGGAAGTCCATGACTCTTTTTAAGAAGATCGAGATGGATATGAAGGTGGTTCAAAACGGAGCTCGGAAGCAATAGTTATGACAAGTTCAGAAATGCTCACGTTGACACCAGATTAAAGAATGATATGAAACTCAACCAAGATGGCCTCTGATGCAAAATGTTTCAAAATAAAAGTTGTGCATCTCGTCTAAACGGTTGACTTTGATATAAAAAATTTCTTAATCCGAGGTCGTATGCAACCTGTGGAGGCAAAACAGGGTCAGAAACAAAAGCTGCAGAGTAATTTCGGACCGACCAAGTTGATTTGACTCGGTGAGACCGAGTTGATCCGGAAAATTACAGAAAGGATACAGAGAGTTGGCAACGTTCATCCAATGGGACCGAAGCAAACCAATCAGTGAGACCGAGTTGATCCGGGAAATTACTGAAGGATACAGAGAGTTGGCAACGTTCACTCGATGGGACCGAAACGAACCACTCGGTGGCTCTGAGTTGATCCAGAAATTGCCAAAGATTCCTGTCCAAGTTAGATTAGGGTTTTTGGTGTTTTGGACAGAACTTTTAGTCCTTTTGATAGTTTATAGATTTCAAAACGGAAACCTAAACCAAGAACAGAAAAAGAAAAAACCGGTTAGGGTTTCTTGAAGTTCTGTTTTTGGTTCCGAATTGGTTTTGCACACCTTGACATAGATTAAAGAAACGTCCACAAGTTTAAAGAATTTTACCAATTTGAAAAACTTCACGAATGTGAAAAAAAGTTCATGAAACTGAAAACAAATGGATTTTAAAAAGTATCAACAAATTTGACAAAATAGTTCACGAATTTGACACAAAAGCTCACAAATTTTAAAGAATCATGAAATTGAAAAAATTCATCGATTTTAAAAGTTCAAAAATTTAACAAAAATGTTCATGAATTTGGTAAAAGTTTGCAAAATTATAAAACATTCATTCATTTGAAAAACAATTAAGTTCATGGATTTAAAAAAGTTCATGAATTTCTGAAAATATTCACGAATTTTTGAAAGTAGAATATAAAAGAGAAAAAATTAAACAAAATCAAAAAAGAAGAAAAAAATAGACTGAGAGGATGCAAAATAATAAGAAGATGAAAGAAGTAAATGGGCAGAGCAAGTGAGCTGTCCCAGTTGGTCGCAAAGGTTGGGAATTTGAATCCTACGTCGCTACATACGGAGATCGGTACACATATGATCAAATGACCATATTGCCTTTATACGATTTCTATGGAGGTGTACCGAAGCAAGACTCGTTGGTTAATTTGTTTTTCCACCGATGAACAAGAAAAATCACGCATGTACCCTGAAAATCAACCAACACACAAAATCATGCATGTACGTGCATACCACTACTCTACTAGAGCTTGGCAAGGAAGAAAAAAAAAAGTGAAGCAAAGAAAGGAAAGCAGGTGACTGTTGAAGTGTTGAGCAGGTCGTACTGTGGCGTGGCTGCGCCTGCCTCTGCCAGCCGGAGCGTGGTCGAGTAGTGCGCATGCATGGTGTACGGCCCCCATCGCAAGGTCGACACGTCGAGCGTCCTGCTCCGGTGGCAGGCACATGTCATCACGGCAGTGATCCGACAAAAGGCTAGCGGAGACGAGACCGTGCCACGCCAACACCACTGCCCGAGACCGAGACATGTCCTCTCTCTCCTCTGTGCCTCTGCTTGTGCTATCTACTGTATGTAGCTAGCCCGTGGCCGGCCGGCGAAATGAAAGCATATGCGCGCACGGCGCACCACGCCCGTCCTTTCACTTTGTATGCCTCTGTTTCTTTCAGTCGGACCAACGAAATCCATCATGCAAGATTTGGCGCGAAGCAGACGTAGACTGGTGCATAGACATTTTTCGAAAAAAAATATATATTAATATCGCGAAGAAGGTGGTGCATGGACATAACTGCCACATTTTCATCGAGTAGAGTGAGGGAATATTTTTGAAAAGGAGAATAACCCGGCCTCTACATTGAACGAATGCACACAGACACAGTCGAGAGAGAAAGTGTCGTCTGTTGCTAGTAGCTACTACAAAGTGTGACAACAAGACACACGTACTACGTGACAACAAAACCAAACACTTATGGACGACGCTGGTACGGTTGTACAGTTGAATGCAGCCAGCTCTCTGATGCACCGGATTCTCTGGCTGCCTTTCTCATGCCGGTCCATGGCCATGCCCCTTCTCTCCTCAGGCCAACTCCACCGCGCGATCCCAAACGGACTTCTGTTTTGTCTGGATTTTGTCCGTTTGGGTAGGAATTTGGGGTTTTGTCCGGACCTGTCCTGGGATGCGGTGGCCGTGCGATCAGCGCGCGGCCGCATCCATTTGCCCCATCATGTCCGCGTATATTTTTTTGCAAGTCCTTAACTTTATTTCATCATTCATTTTGGTACATGAAAAATACATCATCATATTTTAACTAGTAAAGCAAGACCAAAAAAACAAGAACCATAAGAATACATTTGAGAAGATACCCAACTTCCATAACTGCTCCCTTGAGTTGGGTTAGGGCCTTCTCGATGCACTCATTGTTTATCTGTGGAGGAGGCACGACGTTGCACCCTCCTTTCTTCTTCAAGCCAGAAGTCGACGTTGCTTCCTCACACGTAATATCGTGCCTTGTTGCTTCTTCGCACGTAGTATCGTGCCTAGCCTCTAATCTAGCAACAAGTGCACTTGTCTCATCTAAAGCCTCTAGGCTAGCTAAAAGTGCACGAACATGCACTACATTTCGCTCTATCAACATATCGATGTACTCTTATTCCCAATACCAAAACTTGCATCCATTCTACACAATAAAACTTAAAGTTAGCATCACTAGTCTAATCCAAGAGCACAAACCGAAGCTAAAAAGAGCACATACCCATCGTTTAAGCACTTGATGAACGCCCATCCGGGATGCTCCGGCGTCGTAGACACGCGGCGCACGACCACCCTTGGGCAGTGGTCGCACTTGATGAGGGGCAAGGGTGCACCGACGAGCTTTTGGGCAAGCACCGAGCCCGGCCGGCCGCCATTCGCGTATCTGTCGACGGACCACCGACGGTGCAGATCCGAGAGGCTAAAGGACGAGCCACTACCTGCATGTGGCCTTGTGGCCCTGCCAGGGCCTTCCGGCAAGGTGCCCGGCCAGTCCATGGCGCGGCCCGGCCTCCCACAGCCGGGCGAGCTCAAGACCGACTGGATCCGCCCCAAATCCGGCCGGCGGGTGCGCAAACAAGGTTTCCGTGCTTGGGTAGCTCGGCGGCGACGAGAGGAAGGGGTTGGGCAAGCGTGCGTCCGAGTTGCACGACTGTAATGGCAGCGGGCGGGCGGCCGGCGGCGGCGAGGGGAAGAGAGGGGGAGAGTGGGGAAGAGTGGAGTGGATGCGGCCGGAGGGAGGAAGGGGCGGATAGAAAAAGGCCCGTCATGTGCCACCGACGGGCGGGCCAGGGGAGGACACGCACAGATGACCCGCGCGTCCGCGTGGTGTCCGTTTCACCCCAAAAGTGGCGCAAACTTGGGCCGCGGATGGGTCGAAAGCGGACACAAAGCGGACAAAAGTCCGTTTGCGCCCGCGCGCTGGACCGTCACGTTTGTCCTTTTTACCGCAAACGAACGGGGGCGGACAGGATAGAGTCGCGCGGTGGAGTTGTTCTTAGTCCTCACGATAGCAAGGACTCTAGTACGTACTCCACTGTCCTACATAGTAGTAGAGCCTAGGGTAGCGTGCACCTGTGTGCTAGCTAAGATTGAAGCAGCAAATCAATGCATGAAACAGTGATCGAGAGCGTTGCACATCTCCCTCCACCGGAGCAAAAAATTAAAATGTAGGAGCATGCAGGAACAGTAGTCAATGCATGCAGTATGATATATATCTACATGCAAATGGAAATATGGAAGCATATTCATCAGCTATTATTGGCCCAGCCAGCACTGCACTGCCTGCAAAATATGCTTCCCCTTATATGGACCATACGCAAAAAAGTGAAAATGCACAACCTATCCATCATATAATGTACACGCGTCACACCTTAGCGTGCACTCCCTGCTCCATAACTGCCACCTCAAAATTACTACGTTTAGGCGGTTGCTCTTGATGGATGTATGCACCGATGCATGCACGCACTCTCCCTACACATCCAAATGTAGTTTCAGTTAGTCAATGTGTTCCTACTTTCATTTATCAATAATGCCATTAGGTAAAGAGCAAAAACTAAATCTTGGGCCCGTCCACGTTTCAGTCGATTGAGATTTTTTTCTTTATGTCTCAATAGGTTCCGAAAAGTGTAACTTCAGTTCAGGGAAAAGCGCAACTTGCAATTTCCGCCCAGTTGGACTTTACTTAAACACTTTTCAATAAACCAATATTGCGCTTTTCAGAAATCAAATATCACAATTGATTGACAATTAGCAAAGTCATTAGTTTTTATGCACACACTTTCCAAATTACATGTGAGCAAAGGGGTTGCATGTTATTACATGGTGATAATTTAAATGGTTCATAAAATATTTATATTCTTTTATTTCCTAGAGATAAGACAATCATAGCAAAACCTATTGTGGATACATTTTAGCTAGTTTATATTTAGTTTTTTCAATAATAATTTCAATTCAATTTAGATACATTTCACATAATTTTCAATTTTAGTCATATTTTGGTGAATTCAGAAGAAGAAAAACACTAAGGCTTGGCACAAATTCCAACTATTTCAGTCATGTTTTAAGCTAATTAGGAACATTAGACACAAATACTAATTATTTCATAATTTTAATAAGTCTACAAGAGATAAACTAGTTAAACGTTACTGAAATTGAAGTCAAATATCAAGAGATAGACTTGTTAGAGTATCTCTAGCAGACCCCTCATCCCGCCGACCCGCATTTCACGTTTGCAGTTCACGGAAAAGTTGTTTTGCAGTCGCAGCGAAAAGCCACAGAGGCGGACCCCGCAAAGCCGACCCGCATCCTGTTTTACGGGTCGCTTTGCGGGGTCTGCCTGTGCGGCCGTCCTCCCCACAACCCGCAAAATGTAAATTTGCACCTCAATTTGCATTTCTTTGCATTTTCAACCACATTGGATACATAGGACATCACCAAATTTTTCCTACAAAATCAAGTCCAAAGAAAACAAGAACCACAAGTATGCATTTTAGAAGATTTCCAACTTCCATAATTGCTCCCACGAGTTGAATCAATATCTTCTCCATGCACTTATTGTTGATCTGCGGATTCTTGATCTTTACTTCTTCATTGTTCTTCTTTGGTTCTAAAGATGTAGTCATTGCTTCCCCTCTAGTTGCACATTTCATGTGGTTCATTGCCTTCAATTGCATTAAGGAGTGCATGAACGTCTATCAATTTTCTTTCTATCAATAAATCAATGTATTCGCCTTCCCAAAACCAAAATGAGCATCCATTTACCTACACGCATGATGATGTTCCAAATGAGCAAACATAATGAGCTATCCAAATGAGCCGAATGCAAAACATCACGTACCCCGTTGTTTTCGCATTTGAAGAACACCCATCCGGGGTGCTTCGGCGTGCCCGAAGTCAGCCGCAGCACTGTCCGCGGGCAATCGTCGCACTATATGAGCGGCATCGGCGAGCCACAGAGCCTCTGCGCGAGGGCCGAGCCCGGCGGCCGGCCGGCCGAATCCATGACGGCAAACTGTCGACGGCGGCGAGCGGACGAACCCGCACCTGCATGCGCTGATGAGCCTTTGCCGGGGCTGCGCGAGGTGCTTCCCGACCATTCCATAGCTTGGCGCAGCCGCCGGCGGCCGGGAAAGCCAAATCCGGCCGCCCGCGATGAAAACGCCGCAGATCCGCAATGTCCCGGCCCGCCGACGCAGGAGGAGGGGGAAGGGGGCGGAGGGCTAGCTCGTGCGTCTGGGGCCTTCCCGCGCGCTCCGGCCGGCCACTTATGTCGGAATCTTGGGCGGCGGTGGGGCGGCGGGGCGAGCGAGAGAGGGGAGGTGGTTGGTGGGGGAAAAGCGCGGGCTGAAATGTCCCCCCCCCCAACCGCTCCCGCTATATGCAGGGCACCGACGGGCCGAGGGGGGGGAGGGGGGAACCCGCGAATACGCGGGTTGGGGCCGAACTTTTGCCGTGCCCCTCAAATTTTTTGCGGGCCAGCCGCGTTTGCGGTGTCTGTTCGGGCGGGGGTTTAGCCGCCAGCCCGCTTTTTGGCGGTTATTTTGCGGGTTGGGGGCTTTTGCGGGGTTTGCTAGAGTTGCTCTTAAACGGTACTGAATTGGTCATGAGATTTGTGTATTTTATGATAGAAAGGGAATTTTAAGAATGAAACTTGGGAAATCGTACTGAAATTATACTGAGAACTGTGACAATTGTGAAACCAAATTTAACAACGTGTATTTTGCATGAAGTGTTTTGAAGTAGTGCTAGAAGTGAAATTATCGAGAACAAAGGTTAAAATTGTGTGAGATATTTCTGAAACTAGACATTGTGAAATTTGCGTTACTATCATTGATGTTTGTACAATTTGTATGAGTTTTTTGTGTGGTTTACGCGACATGGTACTGAAATTATGTAATTTCCCACTGAGCGTGAAATTTATGAAACTAAAATTGTGAAATGTTACCGAAATTGTGTGAAATGGTATTAAAACTGTGGAAACAAATGAAATGTTTATAGTATCAATTGAAATCTTACGGAAATAATTTATTTATGTGAGTCATTGTATGTGGAATGTTCTAGTTTTTCTTTATAACAATAAATTTGAATAAATAAATAGGAAAAGTTTGAATGTGAAATATGATTTTTGGGGGAATGACTGAAATGTAGATGATTCGTGAAAAAAGCTTAAACACATCGAAAGTAATATTATTTTGAAAAAGTGTGTGAAAACAGTTTCAATAAATTATTTTTAAAAATATTTAAACTATAAACAAAACTCTTTTAACCAGACCTTTAGTGGAAGAGGCCCATTGGTGTCCAACTACGGAAACAGAGAAACACTGCACGGAGAAGAATCTAGTGCAGAAATACACCCATACAGGTGTAGCCAGATATGACAAGTTGGCAACCTGATAATGGACTAGCCTAATTGGGTAAATACGACATTTTAAAAAAATATGACTTTTTGAAGAAAGAAAGGCTGAAATAATGGAAGATTCATGAAATAAAGCAATAGAAAATATATTCTGAAAATTATGTGAAAACACTTTCAGTAAAGTTTCGTAAAACATTTGAAAAATATATGCACCACAAAGTTATTTTTTAAAAGAAAACTGACATAAGTCTAGACGCTGAACGGGAGAGAAGGAAATCAATCACCCTGATACAATCAATATCTCTCGGCTTTAACATATCTCGAGCAAACAAACATCCGTTAGGATTTCCCTTGCCTTGATCGACATCGCCGCCGATCTGTTTAGTCTCCTGTGGCCTTAGGGCCATGGAGGCACGGTGGATCCTAGCCCTTGACGGCGCGAGGGCTTTGTTTTTAGGCATTTTTTTTTATTTGGTTAGGGTTTGTGTCCTACTCAGGAAGTCAAGTCAACGAAGTCTCTCTGAAGATGGAATGCAGTTGTCCCCTTCTATCTCCTATCCCGTTCGGCGGTGCATCTGGCGTTGTCGGAGGGCATGTGGAAGTGTCTCTGGCAGATCCGCAAGATTCGGCAGTGTTTGTCTTCGCTAGATCCGCTTGGATCTCATTTTCGTTCGTCTATGTTTATGTGTCTACAGATTTTGATCATTTTGATCTACACTTCTCTTTATCAGTGATGATTGTTGTTCTGGTGCGCTGGTCTTGAGGGGTATTAGCATGATGAGTTTCCAACTGTCTACTGTGACAAGCTTTGTCTCACTCCGGCGAGGGAGGGGGTAACGGCGGTGCGCCGTTGGCTTTCTCCAATACTTGTAGTTGTCACTAGGGACAGTCTACGTAATCTCTATTACCTTTGATGTTCTTTGTACTGCCTTGACAGTTGATGAATAGATCGAAAGTTATTCGAGAAAAAAATTGCATTGATACAGAAATACAAGTATAGAGAAATGCCGAGAAGAATCTAATACAGAAACACACAAATACATGCATGCGAAGCCACACATGACAAACAAGCAACACGCCGTTGAAGCATAGTACTCCGGCAGATTACTTGCACCCACCAGGCCACCCATGGATGGACAGGGCGTTGCGTTTGTGGCTATAAACTAAGAGAAGAGAGCCATAAGGAGCATGCCATATATGCTTAGCGTCACGCGTGTGCCAGCGTCTCTCACCTTGGACACATACTAGGTGAAGGCCAAGTAGGATCGAGTGGAGTGTTTCCGATGGAGGAGTTGTGGAAGGACATGTCCCTGCCTTCCACCCCGGCCGCGCCGCAGTGGTGCCACATCCGCTCTCCAGCCGCCGCCGTCTACCCCCAGGACTACCTCGCCGGCCCGGTGCCACTGCGGCGGGGGCCTCCTTACACGGCGCTCACCCTCAGCTCCTCCGTCGAGTTCACCTTCCACGGCGGTGGTTCTGGTTCCGGTACGCCCTCCGGCTCCAGCCCCTGCAATGACTACCCCTTTGGCTTCCCCTCTGTCTCCGGAGCCAACAGCAGCAACAACAACAGCAAGAGGGTGCAGGTCGATGCTCCGGCGGCGGCCGACCGTCAGCGCCGGATGATCAAGAACCGGGAGTCGGCGGCCCGGTCGCGGGCGCGGAAGCAGGCCTACACCAACGAGCTGGAGATGGAGCTGGCGCAGCTGCGCAGGGAGAACCAGATGCTCATCAAGCGCGAGCAGGACTTCATCAAAGTACGCCTACGCGCGTATTCGACATTGCCATTTGATTAGTTTCAAGCAAGCATGCAGCATTGTGATATTGGTTGCCTTGCGCATCTGGATGCAGGAACGTTCGGCGACGGCGGCGCAGGCGGCAGTCGTCCCCGACAGCAGCAGCGGCGGCGGCGGCGGCAGGAGCAGGTCCACTCTCCACTTCGAGCTCGAGCAGAGGCAGAGGTGCCGCTCCGCCCCTGCGCCATGATCGTCGGCGGCGGCCATGGTTCATCGACTGCAGCAGCTTAATTATTCCACTAATTAATTAGTTATATAGTACAGTACAAGACTACGCAATGCATGTGCTTGCTACTTACTACATGATTAATTGTCCAAAGCTAGCTCTTGGTGATGGACATATCAATATTAAATGGGAGTCGTGAACTATGCATGTGCATATGTAATCTAGCTAGTACGTAGTAGTAGCTAGGTGATGGACGAATCAATCGATCCAGGTATGTAAATTAACGGCATTTCCGTCACAAGTAGGTGATGGCTGATTTGTATGATATAAAGATCGCTTGTGTGAGGCCGCCAGACCGTACGTGGATTCGATTTCCTTTTGTTCCTGCTTTATATGTTGTCCTACCTAGCGGGCAAGACGTGGAATGGAATCCTATGTAATATATGTCCCCACCGGCGAGCACCACGCATGCACCACAAACATGGTATTCACCGTTAATTTCGTTAGCTACTGTATCTATGTGTGCATGTCTATGGACGACAATGCTAATCTGGTGAGAAACGACGTGTTCCTAATTTCCTAATATGGTGTGTATTCCATTTTTTAAAGTTATGAGCTTTATCAACATTGACCAAGTTTTATGTTAAAAAAATTGACCAACTTTATGTGATAAGAATATCGAATTAATCAACACCACTAGATTAACCATGAAATCTACTCCCTCCGTTCCCAAATACTTGTCTTTCTAGGCATTTCAAATGGACTCAACATACGAATGTATGTAGATATATTTTAAAGTGTAGATTCACTCATTTTGCGCCGTATGTAGTCACTTGTTAAAATCTCTAGAAAGACAAGTATTTAGGAACGGAGGGAGTATATTCATATGGTGTATGTTTAGTATTGTAAACGTAGACAAGTTTTTTTTATAAGCTTGATCAAAGTGTGTGAAGCTCAATTTTGACGGAAACCAATGCCTGCTATATTATGGAGGGAGCACTAGAGATGGAAACAACCTGACTTGGACAAGTGGAAATGGCCCCAAATGGAGTATAAACCACTACTATCATTTCTTTTCTTTGCACGGATGATCGACACGCAATGCCCACCTTTCCCTAGCCTCATCGTTCCCCTTCACATCAATCCATCTAGCTAGTACTACCACACATGCATGTGCATCTTTTGTTTCTCTTCTTTTCCCTGTTTGTGCGGGCAGAATATCTTCTCCTTTTTTCAAACACTTTAGATTCCCCACATCCATCTATTCATATGTATTCCCTTGATTTCCTATATATTGTAACCAAAGAGATCACTTCCAAAACTGCTCACAGTTGAGCTACACATACACTCCATCTGTGCGTAAACGGGCGTACGAACATCGTCATCGAGATCATACAATGCACTAAAAAAATACATGTGCGTAGGATTACAGCCTGGAAGGAATCGACTGGACAAAACACTCGCTAGCCGGAGGATTCCTGCCGCTTCTGCGTGAACGTTTCTGATTTCCTTTCTCTTCTGTTGAAATAGTTTCTCTAGGGACCCAATAATTGATGCACATTTAGTGTGGGGGCAGTGCGGGTGATAGAGGTAAAATGTATGGTGGCTCGAGAATTCGAGATGTATACTCTGGCTGCATTATCTTCTTACTCTCCATTTTCCACTGTTCCCTTGTAGCATGAAAACATTGATTTCATTAATGACATCAGAGAAGGAGCGCCCTGTTAGAAATAATGGCCTAGCCCATTAAGAATTTTTGAAATCTTAAATTAGGCCGATGAATAATGATAAGTGGTGGTTCTAAAGTTTAGTACCACCCGGGAAGTTGGGAAGGTATGAGACCTCTTCATATAGTGGGTTCTCTACACCACACATGGTGATGTGTGAAGTAGATAAATGGAAGACCACACGCGCGCGCTTGCTCGCTTGGGCAGGCGGGGCTGGTGCCAGGGCGGCGCGCGCATGAATGATTCGTTGAAATTTTGCAGGGGCGCAACTTCCTTTTGCCGATTTATTCTTTGATGTTTTGGCAGGTCCTCTTATATATATCCTGCCAGTCGTGGCCAAAGATACATCGAAAACACTTAGGATTTTGCTTCATCTCGTAACTTGCGCCGCGGCCGTAATCTACCCTATCCTGGACGCCGGTGTGCGGGGCAGCAGGTCTCCGGAACCGTTCATCCTTGCGATCCTGCATCGGGTGAGGACGAATTAGGTTTTTTTAGAAGCGCTCTGCGCAAATGCTCAAGTTCGTCATCACGGGTCGTCTTTCGTCCAAGTCGGGCGGTGCTACTCATCGCCGTCTCCATCACTGTCAGCAATAGATCGTCGCCAACATCGCGATCAACAACGTCGCTCCTACAGCAGCTAACGAACAGTACTTCCATCGTCATCCATTCATGTATCTATCTGTAGTTGATATTATTATATGTGTCATGCTATCGTGCATGTTTTCCTATTCATGTAGTATGCTAGATTGTTGCATGCCATCTTTTGTTCTAGTCATGAATTATGTACTAAAATTAATCATGAATTTGCCTAATATTACAACACTCTCTTTATCAAAATGTAATATTCATACAAGGAAAAAATCATTTAAACAAATAAATAATAAGACCACAATGTGAATAAGGTCAGCATCCCCCAACAAGTGTTCCTGGCCCCGCTTCGGCGACGCTAGAGCCGGCCATGGGTCCGGCCGCATCACCAGCTGAGGTTCATCCTACTACAGATTGCGTGCCGGATTCCTCGACAACGCCACCGGTTGCGTCTCAGGCACGTGCAGCGGTCGCTGTGGTTCCATCTGGTCCAGCAGCGGATCGCACTAGTGGGTCTGTCTTAGCACCCATTGCGGTTGTCTCGGAGGGTCCTGCGACACGTCCTTCTTCACCGACCTCTGGGATTGCATGGACACCGTCACCTTCGCTGAAGACTCCACCAACGGCTAGGCTATCAACGCCGATAAGTGCTATATCTGGAGGATTGGCCACACCCCTCCGACGTAGTAACCGTCACCCCCTTGCCGCTGATGGTTCTTCTTCGACCGATGATCATTCTCTGATGAAGGCGATGCCCCGCCAGGCTTCAAGGAATCCGGACCCCACGATAGGTACATCCTCCTGTCAATCTTTTCTTTCTTTCTCAGATACTTGCATTTCTACTAGCTTAAAAATGTCGGTGTGTCTGGGAAAGAACGATAGTGAAATTAATCTGTCGGTTGGGGTACTTAAACATATGGAGATTGACCGTTCAAAGGTTTCTCCGAAGTGTAATACCTCCATACCGAACCCCGAAATCGAGGATGATGATGAAGCGGATGCCAAATATGATGGTCCGCTTATCTCACACTTGGTTGGAGAGGTTATCGAGGTTGGTTTGGCTGACGCAAGACCTGGGTCCATGTTTTGTGACTTCACAACGTCTTCGCAAAAAAATAAATCACATTCCTCTAAAAAGAAACAAAAACCGCCCAAGAAGGCGAAAGGCTCCATACCGAACCGAGTTTCTACATGAAAGGCATGTTTTGGAATAGCAGAGGTCTCTCATACATGGCTAAATATAAACACGTCGGTGATTGTGTGCGCGAACACGGGTTGGATTTTGTGGCAATTTCCAAGGCTGGTAAATGTAATTTTCGCCAGCATGTCCTCGATCACCTATCAGGTGGTTTCGACTACACATGGCATAGTCTACCAACTCGTGGAAGGTCTGGAGGAATCCTTCTTGGGATTCATACCACGACCATGGACTTATTGGCTTTTTCGACCGGTGATTTTCATATCAAATTTCACTTATGAAACAGAGTTGACAATTTTACATGGAGCCTGGTCGTAGTCTATGGGGCTGCCCAAGATGAACACAAATCGACTTTCCTTCGCGAATTGGTGAACCTAGCTAAGGATAATCCTTATCCAATGCTTATTGCAGGGGACTTTAATATCCTTAGGTACCAGCAAGAGAAAAATAATGACCGCTTCGACACTTATTGGCCTTTCCTATTCAATGTTGTCATAGACAGTTTGGATCTTCGGGAGGCCAGTATGTCTGGGCGGTAGTTCACCTGGGCTAATAATCGATCTATGCCGACATACGAGAAGCTTGATAGGGTACTCATGGACACCGAATGGGAACTAAAATTTCCTCTGGTAACCGTGCGAGCCCTAGAGCGAATCGAGGCGTGATAACCCACAAGTGTAGGGGATCACAACAGTTTTTGATAAGTAAGAGTGTCAAACCCAACGAGGAGCTAAAGGTAGAATAAATATTCCCTCAAGTTCTATCGACCACCGATACAACTCTACGCACGCTTGACGTTTGCTTTACCTAGAACAAGTATGAAACTAGAAGTACTTTGTAGGAGTGATAGGATAGGTTTGTAAGATAATAAAGAGCACGTAAATATAAACTAGGGGCTGTTTAAATAAAGAAACAATAAAGTAAATGTAGCTAGTGTGGAAAAGTGGTGATAGGAGTTGTGAAATTGTCCCTAAGCAATTGACTATGTTACTAGACCGGTAATCACTATTGCAATTCTATTTGAGGTAGAGGCATAAGCTAACATACTTTCTCTTCTTGGATCATATGCACTTATGATTGGAACTCTAGCAAGCATCCGCAACTACTAAAGATTCATTAAGGTAAAACCCAACCATAGCATTAAAGTATCAAGTCCCCTTTATCCCATACGCAACAACCTACTTACTCGGGTTTGTGTTTCAGTCACTCCCGCAACCCACTATAAGCGAATCATGAACGCATTGCAACACCCTACAGCGGGAATCCCTCACGCTTGCACGACACGGAGGGCACCATAGGACAGCACCAATAATAAAATATGCAACTCAAACCAATCATAGCAATTCATCAATCACCGATAGGACAACGAAAATCTACTCAGACATCATAGGATGGCAACACATCATTGGAAACTAATATGAAGCATAAAGCACCATGTTCAAGTAGAGGGTACAGCGGGTTGCGGGAGATTGGACCGCTGGATATAGAAGAGGGAAGGTGATGGAGATGTTGGTGAAGATGATGGAGGTGTTGGTGAAGATTGCGGTGATGATGATGGCCCCCGGTAGCGCTCCGGCGCCACCGGAAGCAAGGGGGAGAGGGCCCCCCTTCTTCTTCTTCTTCCTTGACCTCCTCCCTAGATGGGAGAAGGGTTTCCCCTCTGGTCCTTGGCTCCCATGGCGTGGGAGGGGCGAGAGCCCCTCCGAGATTGGATCCATCTCTCTGTTTCTGCGTTCCCTATTTCTGCCCCTTCACCGTTTCCTTTATATCTGGAGATCCGTAACTCCGATTGGGGTGAATCTTTCACCCAGATTTTTCTCGTAAACTTAGCTTTCTTGTGGCAAAAGAAGGCATCAACTGCCTTACGGGTGGCCCACGAGAGTCCAGGGCGCGCCCCCTGTCTCGTGGCCACCTCGGACACTGTGTCGCGTTGATTCTTCCTCCGGAAAATCCCAAATATTCCAAAATAATTCTCCGTCAGTTTTTATCCCGTTTGGACTCCGTTTGATATGGGTTTCCTGCGAAACATAAAACATGCAACAGACAGGAACTGGCACTGGGCACTGGATCAATATATTAGTCCCAAAAAATAGTATAACAAGTTGCCAAAAGTATATGAAAGTTGAATAATATTGGCATGGAACAATCAAAAATTATAGATACGATAGAGACGTATCAGCATCCCCAAGCTTAATTCCTGCTCATCCTCGAGTAGGTACATGATAAAAAAGACAATTTTTGATGTGGAATGCTACCTAGCATAATCTTGATCATATGTCTAATCATGACATAAATATTAAGACACGAGTGATTCAAAGCAATAGTCTATCATTTGACATAAAAAACAATAATACTTCGAGCATACCAGTAAAGCAATCATGTCTTTTCAAAACAACAAGGCCAAAGCAAGCTTATCCCTACAAAATCATATAGTTTGGCCATGCTTCATTTTCGTCACACAAAATGCTCCCATCATGCACAACCCCGATGACGAGCCGAACAATTGGTTCATACTTTTTAACGCGCTTCAGCTTTTTCAACCCTCACGCAATACATGAGCGCAAGCCATGGATATAGCACTATAGATGGAATAGAATATAATGATGGAGGTTACGTGGAGAAGACAAAAAGGGAGAAAGTCTCACATCGACGCGACTAATCAACGGGCTATGGAGATGCCCATCAATTGATGTCAATGTGGGAAGTAGGGATTGCCATGCAACGGATGCACTAAGAGCTATAAATGTATGAAAGCTCAACAAAAGAAACTAAGTGGGTGCATCCAACTTGCTTGCTTATGAAGACCTAGGGCATTTGAGGAAGCCCATCGTTCGAATATACAAGCCAAGTTCTATAATTAAAATTTCCACTAGTATATGAAAGTGACAACATAGGAGACAATCTATATGAAGAACATGGTGCTACTTTGAAGCACAAGTGTGGAAAAAGGATAGTAACATTGCCCCTTTTATTTATTTTCTTTTTTCTTCTTCTTTTTTTTCCTTTTTTTTCTTTTGCGGGCTTCTTTGGCCCCTTTTTTATTTAGGCTTCTTTGGCCTTTCCTTTTTTTCTTTTTTTTTCTTTTTTTATGGGGCAATGCTCTATAATGATGACCATCACACTTTTATTTACTTACAACTCAATATTACAACTCGATACTAGAACAAAGATATGACTCTATATTAATGCTTCTGGCGGTGTACCGGGATGGGCAATGATCTAGCATAGCAATGATATCAAAAACGGACAAGCCATGAAAACATCATGCTAGCTATCTTACGATCATGCAAAGCAATATGAAAATAAATGCTCAAGTCATGTATATGATGATGATGGAAGTTGCATGGCAATATATCTCGGAATGGCTATGGAAATGCCATGATAGGTAGGTATGGTGGTTGTTTTGAGGAAGATATAATGAGGCTTATGTGTGATATAGCGTATCATATCACGGGGTTTGGATGCACCGGTGAAGTTTGCATGAACTCTCAAGGTGAGAAAGGGCAATGCACGGTACCGAAGAGGCTAGTAATGATGGAAAGGTAAAAGTGCGTATAATCCATGGACTCACATTAGTCATAAAGAACTCATATACTTATTGCAAAAGTTTATTAGCCCTCGAAGCAAAGTACTACTACGCATGCCCTTAGGGGGATAGATTGGTAGGAAAAGACCATCGCTCGTCCCCGACTGCCACTCATAAGGAAGACAATCAAAGAAACACCCCATGCTTCAAATTTTTCACACAACGGTTACCATACGTGCATGCTACGGGACTTGCAAACCTCAACACAAGTTTCTCTACAATCCACAACCACCCACTAGCATGACTCTAATATGACCATCTTTATATCGCAAAACTATTGCAAGAAATCAAACATATCATATTCAGCGATCTACAAGTTTATGTAGGATTATATGACTAACCATGTGAATGACCAATTCCTATCATCTGTCTAAATAGATATAAGTGAAGCAAGAGAGTTTAATTCTTTCTACAAAAGATATGCCCCCGCTCTAACAAATATAAGTGAAGCAAAAGAGCATTCTACAAATGGCGGTTTTCTAAGTGAAGAGAAATAGGCAATCCAGACTTCAAATGATATAAGTGAAGCACATGAAGCATTCTATAAAGCCATACTCAAAAGATTTAAGTGAAGTGCAAACAGCATTCTATAAATCAACCAAGGACTATCTCATACCAGCATGGTGCATAAAAGAAAACTGAAAACTAAATGCAAAAGACGCTCCAAGACTTGCACATATCGCATGAACAAAACAAATACAAAAACATACCGATACTTGTTGAAGAAAGAGGGGATGCCTTCCGGGGCATCCCCAAGATTAGACGCTTGAGTCTCCTTGAATATTTACTTGGGGTGCCTTGGGCATCCCCAAGCTTGAGCTCTTGCCTCTCTTCCTTTTCCTCATATTGAGACATCCTCGATTAGACACTCCATCCACACAAAACTTCAACAAAAAACTTGGTAATATCCATTAGTATAATAAAGCAAATCACCACTCTAAGTACTGTAGCAAACCAATTCATATTTTGTTTTTGCATTGTGTCTAATGTAATATAACTTTTCCATGGCTTAATCCACTGATATAAATTGATAGTTTCATCAAAAAAAGCAAACTATGCATCAAAAACAGAATTTGTCAAAAACAGAACAGTCTGTAGCAATCTGAACATTCACCATACTTCTGTTACAACACAAGTTCTACCAAAATTCGGAAACATAAAAAAGTTGTATAGCAAGACAGTGCAAAAGGAATCAGAACTAATTGACGTTCCAGTTAAAAATGTAAAATCGCGCACTACAACCAAAGTTTCTGTCCTGCACCGTACAAATCAACAAGCATTGTAAACATCCTAAAGGCAAACCTTGGCACATTATTTTTATAATAAAATGGAATTGTACAAGGGGATAACTATTTTTGATGAAATTTTTTTGTAATAAAGACTCACAAAGTTTCCGTGAGCATGAACAAAGTTCAAGGCTAGCTCCCACTTCAACAATGCGTGTCTTTCTTACTTTCACTTTCCGTTTTGAAAAGTTTTTAGGTTCCCCTCTTTGTTTTTTGTTTTTAAACTATATAAAAGGACTCAACAGAAACAAATGACTCTCTAAAACTTCCGGGTTGTCTCCCTGGCAGCGCTTTCTTTAAAGCCATTAAGCTATGCGTATAGTGCTCAAGTAATGGATCCACCCGGATCCCAAGGTATATCAAAGCCAATTTTAATTAACAATGATTTGTAATTTAGTAGTGATCACAAAGTAATATATATCAAACAATGACGAAGTCTAACTCTCTTCCTATGCATCGGCATGTCATAAAAGAACAATTCATGCACACCAAGTAAAGGCCAATGCATAGTATAAGCAGATTCTTGCAATTCTATCATATTGGAAATATAGAGAGGTGGAGATACAGTTCCTCTCTCATAATAATTGCAAGTAGGAGCAGCAAGCACATACATATCACAATCATCAAAATCATCATGTGCAATGGTAAAAGGCAACCCATCAATATAATCCTTAGCAAGCACAAACTTCTCCGATATAGTGTAGTTGGGAGAATTCAAAAAGATAATAGAACTATCATGCGTTGGTGCAATAGCAACAATTTCATGTTTAATATAGGGAACTATGGCAAGTTCATTTCCATAAGCATAATTCATATTGGCATCTTGGTCACAAGCATAGCAAGCATCATCAAAAAGGGATATTTCAAGAGAATCAACGGGATCATAGCAATCATCCTTCGGTAAGCACGAAGGGGAATTAAACAATGTATGAGTTGAAGAGTTACTCTGATTAGAAGGTGGGCACGGGTAGCTAATCCGCTCTTTCTCCTTTTGTTCTTCGCTCTCCTCATCATCTTTTTTATCCAATGAGCTCACAGTTTAATCAATTTCTTCTTCCATAGCTTCCTGCAAAATATTAGTCTCTTCTTGGACAGCGGGGTAGGCCTCAATATATAGTTTAACATAGGCATTAGAAGCATAATTATCATAGCAATATTCAAGTATGGCAAAATTTTCAGATTTGTAGAGAGTAGCATCATACTTTTCAATCAAAGAAGCAATTTCATAAGCACCCTTAAAAGCAACAAATTCTTCAATTAGTTGAACATCATAGTAATTATAAACACCCTTAGCATATGAAGATACGATTCCATTATCACCAAACAAGCATTGGTAGGGAAGGTGTTTCTTAGGGTTTTCAGAACAACAAGTAACATCATATAATTCACATAAAGTCCAAGCATAGCATTGCAAACGTAGAATTTCATCCCATAATAGTTTCCCTTTTTCAGATATACGGTGTCGCACATAACAAGCATGCTCATCTAAAGATTTTCCCTCAACTAAGCTAGTTGGGGTTTCAGCACGAGCACATAGGGATCGAAGATGATCCAAGTAAAAAGCTTCAGTAGTGTGATAGATTTTGAGTGGTTCTTCAAACATTGGTGCAGTAGGTACAACTAATTTTTTTGGTATTTTGCGTTTCCTACCCATAACTAAAGATAGAAAACAACTAAGAACAGCAAATAAAAATTACTTAGTGATAAAGCAAACAAGCACACACGACAATATTCACCCCATGCAATGACTCCCCGGCAACGGCGCCAGAAAAAGGTCTTGATAACCCACAAGTGTAGGGGATCGCAACAGTTTTCGATAAGTAAGAGTGTCAAACCCAACGAGGAGCTAAAGGTAGAATAAATATTCCCTCAAGTTCTATCGACCACCGATACAACTCTACGCACGCTTGACGTTTGCTTTACCTAGAACAAGTATGAAACTAGAAGTACTTTGTAGGAGTGATAGGATAGGTTTGTAAGATAATAAAGAGCACGCAAATATAAACTAGGGGCTGTTTAAATAAAGAAACAATAAAGTAAATGTAGCTAGTGTGGAAAAGTGGTGGTAGGAGTTGTGAAATTGTCCCTAAGCAATTGACTATGTTACTAGACCAGTAATCACAATTGCAATTCTATTTGAGGTAGAGGCATAAGCTAACATACTTTCTCTTCTTGGATCATATGCACTTATGATTGGAACTCTAACAAACATCCGCAACTACTAAAGATTCATTAAGGTAAAACCCAACCATAGCATTAAAGTATCAAGTCCCCTTTATCCCATACGCAACAACCTACTTACTCGGGTTTGTGTTTCAGTCACTCACGCAACCCACTATAAGCGAATCATGAACGCATTGCAACACTCTACAACGGGAATCCCTCACGCTTGCGCGACACGGAGGGCATCATAGGACAGCACCAATAATAAAATATGCAACTCAAACCAATCATAGCAATTCATCAATCACAGATAGGACAACGAAAATCTACTCAGACATCATAGGATGGCAACACATCATTGCAAAATAATATGAAGCATAAAGCACCATGTTCAAGTAGAGGGTACAGCGGGTTGCGGGAGAGTGTACCGCTGGATATAGAAGGGGGAAGGTGATGGAGATGTTGGTGAATATGATGGAGGTGTTGGTGAAGATCGCGGTGATGATGATGGCCCCCGGCAGCGCTCCGGTGCCACCGGAAGCAACGGGGAGAGGGCCCCCCTTCTTCTTCTTCTTCCTTGACCTCCTCCCTAGATGGGAGAAGGGTTTCCCCTCTGGTCCTTGGCTCCCATGGCATGGGAGGGGCGAGAGCCCCTCTGAGATTGGATCCATCTCTCTGTTTCTGTGTTCCCTGTTTCTGCCCCTTCACCGTTTCCTTTATATCTGGAGATCCGTAACTCCGATTAGGGTGAATCTTTCGCCTAGATTTTTCTCCTAAAATTAGCTTTCTTGTGGCAAAATAAGGGCATCAACCGCCTTATGCGTGGCCCACAAGAGTCCAGGGCGCGCCCAGGGGGGAGGGCGCGCCCCCCTGTCTCGTGGCCACCTCGGACATTGTTTCGCGTTGATTCTTCCTCTGAAAAATCCCAAATACTCCAAAATAATTCTCCGTCAGTTATTATCCCGTTTGGACTCCGTTTGATATGGGTTTCCTGTGAAACATAAAACATGCAACCGACAGGAACTGGCACTGGGCACTAGATCAATATGTTAGTCCCAAAAAATAGTATAAAAAGTTGCCAAAATATATGAAAGTTGAATAATATTGGCTTGGAACAATCAAAAATTATAGATACGACGGAGACGTATCAGCATCCCCAAGCTTAATTCCTGCTCGTCCTCGAGTAGGTAAATGATAAAAAAGATAATTTTTTATGTGGAATGCTACCTAGCATAATCTTGATCATATGTCTAATCATGGCATGAATATTAAGACACGAGTGATTCAAAGCAATAGTCTATCATTTGACATAAAAACAATAATACTTCGAGCGTACCAGTAAAGCAATCATGTCTTTTCAAAACAACAAGGCCAAAGCAAGCTTATCCCTACAAAATCATATAGTTTGGCCATGCTTTATTTTTGCCACACAAAATGCTCCCATCATGCAAAACCCCGATGACGAGCCGAGCAATTGGTTCATACTTTTTAACGTGCTTCAGCTTTTTCAACCCTCACGTAATACATGAGCGCAAGCCATGGATATAGCACTATAGGTGGAATAGAATATAATGATGGAGGTTATGTGGAGAAGACAAAAAGGGAGAAAGTCTTACATCGACGCGGCCAATCAATGGGCTATGGAGATGCCCATCAATTGATGTCAATGTGAGGAGTAGGGATTGCCATGCAACGGATGCACTAAGAGCTATAAATGTATGAAAGCTCAACAAAAGAAACTAAGTGGGTGTGCATCCAACTTGCTTGCTCATGAAGACCTAGGTCATTTGAGGAAGCCCATCGTTGGAATATACAAGCCAAGTTCTATAATGAAAATTCCCACTAGTATATGAAAGTGACAACATATGAGACAATCTATATGAAGAACATGGTGCTACTTTGAAGCACAAGGGTGGAAAAAGGATAGTACAATTGCCCCTTTTATTTATTTTCTTTTTTTCTTCTTTTTTTCCTTTTATTTCTTTTGCGGGCTTCTTTGGCCCCTTTTTTATTTAGGCTTCTTTGGCCTTTCCTTTTTTTTATTTTTTTTCTTTTTTTTATGGGGCAATGCTCTATAATGGTGATCATCACACTTTTATTTACTTACAACTCAATATTACAACTCGATACTAGAACAAAGATATGACTCTATATGAATGCTTCCGGTGGTGTACCGAGATGGGCAATGATCTAGCATAACAATGACATCAAAAATGGACAAGCCATGAAAACATCATGCTAGCTATCTTACGATCATGCAAAGCAATATGAAAATAAATGCTCAAGTCATGTATATGATGATGATGGAAGTTACATGGCAATATATCTCGGAACGGCTATGGAAATGCCATGATAGGTAGGTATGGTGGCTGTTTTGAGGAAGATATAATGAGGCTTATGTGTGATTGAGCGTATCATATCTCGGGGTTTGGATGCACCGACGAAGTTTGCACCAACTCTCGAGGTGAGAAAGGGCAATGCACGGTACCGAAGAGGCTAGCAATGATGGAAAGGTAAAAGTGCGTATAATCCATGGACTCACATTAGTCATAAAGAACTCATATACTTATTGCAAAAGTTTATTAGCCCTCGAAGCAAAGTACTACTACGGATGCCCCTAGGGGGATAGATTGGTAGGAAAAAATCATCGCTCATCCCCGACTGCCACTCATAAGGAAGACAATCAAAGAAACACCCTATGCTTCAAATTTGTCACACAACGGTTATCATATGTGCATGCTACGGGACTTGCAAACCTCAAAACAAGTGTATCTACAATCCACAAGCACCCACTAGCATGACTCTAATATCACCATCTTTATATTGCAAAACTATTGCAAGGAATCAAACATATCATATTCAGCGATCTACAAGTTTATGTAGGATTATATGACTAACCATGTGAATGACCAATTCCTATCATCTCTCTAAATAGATATAAGTGAAGCAAGAGAGTTTAATTCTTTCTACAAAAGATATGCCCCCGCTCTAACAAATATAAGTGAAGCAAAAGAGCATTCTACAAATGGCGGTTTTCTATGTGAAGAGAAATAGGCAATCCAGACTTCAAATGATATAAGTGAAGCACATGAAGTATTCTATAAAGCCATACTCAAAAGATTTAAGTGAAGTGCAAAGAGCATTCTATAAATCAACCAAGGACTATCTCATTCCAGCATGGTGCATAAAAGAAAAGTGAAAACTAAATGCAAAAGACGCTACAAGACTTGCACATATCGCACGAATGAAACGAATACAAAAATATACCGATACTTGTTGAAGAAAGAGGGGATGCCTTCCGGGGCATCCCCAAGATTAGACGCTTGAGTATCCTTGAATATTTACTTGGGGTGCCTTGGGCATCCCCAAGCTTGAGCTCTTGCCTCTCTTCCTTTTCCTCATATCAAGACATCCTCGATTAGACACTCCATCCACACAAAACTTCAACAGAAAACTCGGTAAGATCCATTAGTATAATAAAGCAAATCACCACTCTAAGTACTGTAGCAAACCAATTCATATTTTGTTTTTGCATTGTGTCTACTGTAATATACCTTTTCCATGGCTTAATCCACTTATATAAATTGATAGTTTCATCAAAACAAGCAAACTATGCATCAAAAACAGAATCTGTCAAAAACAGAACAGTCTGTAGCAATCTGATCATTCACCATACTTCTGGTACACCAAAAATTGGACCAAAATTAGGAAACATAAAAAAGTTGTATAGCAAGACAGTGCAAAAGGAATCAGACTCAATTGACGTTCCAGTTAAAAATGTAAAATCGCGCACTACAACCAAAGTTTCTGTCCTGCACCGTACAAACCAATAAGCATTGTAAACATCCGAAAGGCAAACCTTGGCACATTATTTTTATAATAAAATGGAATTGTACAACGGGATAATTATTTTTGATGAAAAGTTTCTGTAATCAAGATTCACAAAGTTTCTGTGAGCATGAACAAAGTTCAAGGCTAGCTCCCATTTCAACAATGCTTGTCTTTCTTACTTTCACTTTCTTTTTTGAAAAGTTTTTAGGTTCCCCTCTTTATTTTTTTGTTTTTAAACTATATAAAAGCACTCAACAGAAATAAATGACTCTCTAAAACTTCTGGGTTGTCTCCCTCGCAGCGCTTTCTTTAAAGCCATTACGCTAGGCATATAGTGCTCAAGTAATGGATCCACCCGGATCCCAAGGTATATCAAAGCCAATTTTAATTAACACTGATTTGTAATTTAGTAGTGAGCACAAAGTAACATATATCAAGCAATGACGAAGTCTAACTCTCTTCCTATGCATCGGCATGTCATAAAAGAACAATTAATGCACACCAAGTAAAGGCCAATGCATAGTATAAGCAGATTCTTGCAATTCTATCATATTGGAAATATAGAGAGGTGGAGATATAGTTCCTCTCTCATAATAATTGCAAGTAGGAGCAGCAAGCACATGCATATCACATTCATCAAAATCATCATGTGCAATGGTAAAAGGCAACCCATCAATATAATCCTTAGCAAGCACAAACTTCTCCGATATAGTGTAGTTGGGAGAATTCAAAAAGATAATAGGACTATCATGTGTGGGTGCAATAGCAACAATTTCATGTTTAACATAAGGAACTATGGCAAGTTCATTTCCATAAGCATAATTCATATTGGCATCTTGGCCACAAGCATAGCAAGCATCATCAAAAAGGGATATTTCAAGAGAATCAACGGGATCATAGCAATCATCCTTTGGTAAGCACGAAGGGGAATTAAACAATGTATGAGTTGAAGAGTTACTCTCATTAGAAGGTGGGCACGGGTAGCTAATCTGCTCTTCCTCCTTTTGTTCTTCGCTCTCCTCATCATCTTTCTCACAGTTTCATCAATTTCTGCTTCCATAGCTTCCTGCAAAATATTAGTCTCTTCTTGGACAGCGGGGTAGGCCTCAATATATAGTTTAACGTAGGCATTAGAAGCATAATTATCATAGCAATATTTAAGTATGGCAAAATTTTCAGATTTGTAGAGAGTGGCATCATACTTTTGAATCAAAGAAGCAATTTCATAAGCACCCTTAAAAGCTACAAATTCTTCAATTTGTTGAACGTCATAGTAATTATAAACACCCTTAGCATATGAAGATACGATTCCATTATCACCAAACAAGCATTGGTAGGGAAGGTGTTTCTTAGGGTTTTCATAACAACAAGTAACATCATATAATTCACATAAAGTCCAAGCATAGCATTGCAAACGCTGAATTTCATCCCATAATAGTTTCCCTTTTATAGATATACGGTGTCGCACATAACAAGCATGCTCATCTAAAGATTTGCCCTCAACTAAGCTAGTTGGGGTTTCAGCACGAGCACATAGGGATCGAAGATGATCCAAGTAAAAAGCTTCAGTAGTGTGATAGATTTTGAGTGGTTCTTCAGCCATTGGTGCAGTAGGTACAACTATTTTTTTTTTGGTATTTTGCGTTTCCTACCCATAACTAAAGATAGAAAACAACTAAGAACAGCAAATAAAAATTACTTAGTGATAAAGCAAACAAGCACACACGAGAATATTCACCCCACGCTATGACTCCCCGGCAACGGCGCCAGAAAAAGGTCTTTATAACCCACAAGTGTAGGGGATCGCAACAGTTTTCGATAAGTAAGAGTCTCGAACCCAACGAGGAGCTAAAGGTAGAATAAATATTCCCTCAAGTTCTATCGACCATCGATACAACTCTACGGACGCTTGACGTTTGCTTTACCTAGAACAAGTATGAAACTAGAAGTACTTTGTAGGAATGATAGGATAGGTTTGCAAGATAATAAAGAGCACGTAAATATAAACTAGGGGCTGTTTAAATAAAGAAACAATAAAGTAAATGTAGCTAGTGTGGAAAAGTGGTGGTAGGAGTTGTGAAATTGTCCCTAGGCAATTGACTATGTTACTAGACCGGTAATCACTATTACAATTCTATTTGAGGTAGAGGCATAAGCTAACATACTTTCTCTTCTTGGATCATATGCACTTATGATTGGAACTCTAGCAAGCATCCGCAACTTCTAAAGATTCATTAAGGTAAAACCCAACCATAGCATTAAAGTATCAAGTCCCCTTTATCCCATACGCAATAACCTACTTACTCAGGTTTGTGTTTCAGTCACTCACGCAACCCACTATAAGCGAATCATGAACACATTGCAACACCCTACAGCGGGAATCCCTCACGATTGCGCGACACGGAGGGCACCATAAGATAGCACCAGTAATAAAATATGCAACTCAAACTAATCATAGCAATTCATCAATCACTGATAGGACAACAAAAATCTACTCAGACATCATAGGATGGCAACACATCATTGGAAAATAATATGAAGCATCAAGCACCATGTTCAAGTAGAGGGTACAGCGGGTTGCGGGAGAGTGGACCACTGGATATAGAAGGGGGAAGGTGGTGGATATGTTGGTGAAGATGATGGAGGTGTTGGTGAAGATCGCGGTGATGATGATGGCCCCCGGCAGCGCTCCGGCGCCACCGGAAGAAAGGGGGAGAGGGCCCCCCTTCTTCTTCTTCTTTCTTGACCTCCTCCCTAGATGGGAGAAGGGTTTCCCCTCTGGTCCTTGGCTCCCATGGCGTGGGAGGGGCGAGAGCCCCTCCGAGATTGGATCTATCTCTGTGTTTCTGCATTCCCTGTTTCTGCCCCTTCACCGTTTCCTTTATATCTGGAGATCCATAACTCCAATTGGGGTGAATATTTCGCCCAGATTTTTCTTGTAAAATTAGTTTCTTGTGGAAAAAGAAGGGCATCAACCGCCTTACGGGTGGCCCATGAGAGTCCAGGGCGCGCCCAGGGGGGAGGGCGCGCCCCCCTGTCTCGTGGCCACCTCAGACACTGTTTCGTGTTAATTCTTCCTCCGGAAAATCCCAAATATTCCAAAATAATTCTCCGTCCGTTTTTATCCCATTTGGACTCCGTTTGATATTGATTTCCTGCGAAACATAAAACATGCAACAGACAGGAACTGGCACTGGGCACTGGATCAATATGTTAGTCTCAAAAAATAGTATAACAAGTTGCCAAAAGTATATGAAAGTTGAATAATATTGACATGGAACAAATAAAAATTATAGATACGACGAAGACGTATCAAGGCGTTATCGGATCATGCACCCATCATTCTAGATTCTAATTCTACGAACCCACCAGCCCGTCGCCCTTTCAGATTTGAGATGGGATGGCTACATCGGTATGGTTTTGTAGACATAATCAAGAATGTTTGGGAGAAGCCCGCTGTTGGTCGTATGCCTATTCAGAGATGGAACTTTAAAATAAGATCCATGAGGCAACACCTCACTGGATGGGAGAAACACACCAACGGGATATATAAAAAAGAAAAACAACGGCTTCGTACCATTATTGATGACCTCGACAAGATTGCAGAGATGCGCAACTTATCTCATCAAGAGATTGAAATGAAGAATCAATCGAATGAGAAGGTTGCCCGTCTTTTGTGAGAAGAGGAGATCAAATACTACCAGAGATCCAAAGCTAATTTCATTTTGATGGGTGATAGTAATACAAGATACTTCCAATTGATCGCCAATGGGCGGCATAGGAAGAAATGTATTTACAGTCTCCAACAAGATGAGGGGCGGAACGAAGGTCAGGAGGAGCTCAAAAAGTATATCACCAAATACTACAATCTTTGTTCGGAGCACCGACTGAAGGGAACTTCACCCTCGACGAGACCCAAACAGATGATATACCACAAGTCACGGCAGAAGAAAATGATATCCTAACGGCACCACTCTCAGAAGAGGAGGTGAGAGCGGCTGTGTTCCAAATGGAACATAACAAAGCTCCACGCCCAAATGGTTTCCCCGCAGAATTCTATCAGAATTTCTGGATATCATCAAGACTAACCTTTTGGAGTTGTTCAGTTGTTTTCATGCCGACCGACTAGACCTATTCAGACTTAATTTTGGCGAGATTGTTTTGTTGCCAAAGATTAAGGAGGCCGAACGGATCCAACAGTTCAGACCTATATGCCTCCTTAATGTTAGCTTCAAGATTTTCACCAAAGTGGCTACGAATAGATTAAACTCGGTAGCTGACCATGTTGTTCGGCCATCTCAAACGGCATTCATGCAAGGAAGAAATATACTCGATGGTGTAGTAATTTTGCATGAGACCGTTCATGAGATGCATCGGAAAAACATGAGTGGGGTAGTATTCAAGATCGACTTTGAAAAAGCCTATGACCAGGTCAAATGGTCTTTCCTCCAACAGGCACTAAGAATGAAAGGTTTCTCAGAGAAATGGCGCCAGTGGATCCAAAATTTTGTAACTGGAGGTAGTGTGGCCATCAAAATCAATGATGATGTAGGCCATTACTTTCAGACAAAAAAAGGACTACGACAGGGTGACTCCATGTCTCCAATGTTATTTAACATTGTCGTTGACATGTTGCTATTCTGATTGAGCACGCCAAGCAGGACGGCTAGGTTGCCGGAGTAGTGACACACCTTGTGGATGGTGGCCTCTCTATTCTGCAATATGCCGATGACACAATTCTTTTTATGGAACATGACCTGGACAAGGCTCGAAACCTGAAACTCTTACTTTCAGCGTTTGAGCAAATGTCGGGTCTCAAAATTAACTTCCATAAAAGCGAACTTTTCTACTTTGGAGATGCTGCTAAGGCGGCTGCCGATTATGCTGACCTGTTCGGTTGCGCACATGGGCAATTCCCGATCAAATATCTGGGAATACCTATTCACTATCGGCGTCTCACAATTGCGGAGTGTAAACATGTAGAGGAGCGTTTAGAGAAACGATTGCGCAGTTGGAAAGGCAAGATGCTCTCAGTTGGAGGACGGATGGTTTTGATTAACTCTGTATTCACAAATATGGTTCTCTATATGCTTTCTTTTTTCCAACTCCCAAAAGGAGTGCTGCAAAGACTGGACTATTTTACATCTAGATTCTTTTGGCAAGGAGATGGTGAAAAGAAAAAGCACAGGCTGGCCAAATGGAGCGTGGTTTGTAGGCCGAAAGACCAAGGTGGCCTTGGAATTCATGATCTGTAGGTCAAGAATGTGTCCCTACTTAGTAAATGGTTGTTCAAACTTTTTACTGAGGATGGTGTTTGGCAAGCCATGTTGTGTAACAAGTATTTAGACCAAAAGGCAGTTGCTCAGGCCTATTGGAAACCTGGCGAATCGCACTTTTGGGCTGGCCTAATGGCGGCAAAGAAACATCTCTTTCTCTTTGGGTCTTTCACGATAAAGGACGGGTCGGAAATTCGTTTCAAGGAAGACATATGGCTAGGCAATTTCAGTCTCCAAAAACAATATCCAGCCTTATACACCATTGCTCGCGATAAAAATAATACTATTGCACACGTGCTCAGTTCATCTCCGCCAAATATTTCGTTCAGGCGGGACTTGATTGGCCCCCGACTTATGTCATGGCATAATCTTTTGTCTCGACTGGATTCGATTAACCTGACACAAGGCAGGAATGTTTTTCGCTGGAACCTTACTACATCGGGATCTTTCACAATAGACTCTATGTATCATGCGCTAATGCATTTTGAGGTACCAGTGAGTAATAACAAGAAAATTTGGAAGTCGAAAATTCCACTAAAAGTTAAAATCTTCATGTGGTATCTTCGTAGGGGAGTTGTGCTACCAAAGATAACCTTGCACGACGCAACTGGCCAGGAAGTAAGCAGTGTTGCTTTTGTGCTCATGACGAGACAATCAAGCACCTCTTTTTCCAATGCAGGTTTGCACGTTCTACATGGTCAGTCATCCAAATAGCGTCAAATTTGTATCCGCCCACAAGTGTTGCCAATATATTTGGTCATTTATTGGACGGTATTTCAAATAAGTTCAAAACGCTAATAAGGGTGGAAGCGTATGCCTTACTTTGGTCGCTTTGGTTACGTAGAAATGATTTCATTTTTAAGGACAAAAATGCTTCTCCTCTACGGGTTATTTTTCGTTGTACGCACTTGCTTCGTATGTGGTCTACGCTACAACGACCGGAGCATCAATCGTTGTTCAAGGCGGTGTGTACACGGTTGGAGCAGGCGGCTATGGAGGTTTTTTCCCAATATGGGTGGCATCATAACCTCTGAATCGATCTACCTCCATTTTTGACATAGGCATAGTGTCGGTCTGTTGGACTGTACTGTTGTCGACTTGTCCTTTTTGTTACTTTTCCTTTTGACATACTTTTGTTGTTTGGCTGTGTGCATCTTAGTTGTGCAGAGACCGGGTGGTACTCATGATGTTTTGTATCCGCTTTATGCTATATTTTGAGTTAATAAAAGCGCCCTTTATCGAAAAAATAACAGTTTTAGTTATCAACCACCTAGCCTCGTATAAGCGCGGAAAGGCCAAGCTGAAGCAGCAGCAATCACAAACATTCTCAATAGACGTCACAAGAAATATCATCCTTACAAGTGGAATATTTCCTCTCCCGTGTCACAAACATTCTCAATAGACGTCACAAGAAATGCCATCCTTACAAGTAGAATAATTTCTCTCCCGTGTCACAAACTTCGCCACAAAACTCGTCTTTATTCGGTTCACTACCTGTCTCGTTTCATGAGCTTTTGTCGCCAGATATCTTTCTACAAGAGCTAAATATTCCAAAGCTTTTTGTCGGACTGGTATTGGTAGGCTTATCACCAAACGTGTCATATGTCTTTTTGACTTGGATGTAGTGGCTGGTGTTCGAGTGCTAAAGACACTCAAACTCCTGGCTTTGGAAGTAGGGTTTCCTACATACGGCCTATTGATTCGGCGTTCCGATTCGATTGTTGGAATTGCTGTCAGACAGGATAAGGCTGCGCCTACTAGCGAGACGTCTGTCGATCTTTGTGGATAGTAAGCCCTCGAGGTGAAACTTCCCGCCGGCGAGCAAAAGCACCATTTATTGATGTGGGAAGGAGGCGAAGAGACAGACAAATGTGGTGGTGAGCTAGGTGAGAAGAGAATTTTTTTTGTGTCTGTGAATGCAGTAGACTTCCTGAACTCAGGAAAATATGAGAAAAACCAGGTGCAAAAATTTTCAGATCATGAAGGCTCGCCAAAGGAGGCAACTATGGAATTTTTTGGTTATCACCCGCACATGCATCCTGCACTGCCAACCTCATATTAGCAAAGAAAGGCGAAACTGGAGCAGCAATCGCGAACATTCTAAATAGACGTCACAAGAAATGCTATCCTTGCAAGTAGAATATTTACCCTCCCATTTCACAAACTTCACCACAAAACTCGTCTTTATTCGGTTCGCTATCATCTCATTTCGTGAGCCTTTGTCGCCAGATATCTTTCTACAATGACTAAATATTCCATAGATTTTTATGGACTGGTATTAGCAAACTTATAAACAAATGTGACATATGTCCAATGTTGATATGTGAATGACGACGACCCAAAGCAAAACTGTCCAATTCATCTTTACCCTATTATCCTTGGTGACAATGGCATTATGCAAAATGAGCCACAACAAGATTCTAATTTTAGCAGCAATTTTAGCTTCCCATAAATGCCAAGAAGATCTGTCAGGCCCCACGTCAGACAAATGATCATACAAGGATTTGACTGAAATTTTGCCACTCTTAGTCCACTTCCACCGAGGCATGTCATCATTCTAATTCAAAACAACACTGCGAAGCAGAACCCTCAGTTCAACAAATTTACCATGTTGCTCACAATCAGCCATCTTCTGAACCTGATGTGCCAACCTCTAGTTGCTTCATCGTGCACACAACTCATGGTACTGTTCTTTCAAAGTTTATGTCCACACCAAATGTCATTCCAGAAATATGTTTGTTGCCCATTGCCCATAAGCATGAATCTAACACTAACTTATAAACTTTTATCGGATCTTAATTGTTTTTTCGAAAAGGATCAGATCTATTATAAAGATTCACCAGAAGTACAAAGCACCTCAAATATGATAAAAATTACAATTAGGTCCATGGACCACTGAACGACCATTGCCACCGCCAGAACTAGCCGCCGACGGAGCCGGCCTGACCTTGTCGATTACAACTGGGAAGTCTTCATGCACGTGCCCCTAAGGACCATCGCCCTGGAGGTGCAGTCGTCGTCATAAATCCCTAAATCGATCTAAAGAATCTGACAACAAATCTCATCGTTGCGTACGCCCGACAAGAAACCCAAACCTCGCCTCCCCGAGGAGCTAGCAGGAATCTACGCCGAAGTGCACATACCAAAGGACAAAACTTGGAAGACCGCCTTGGGACGAGCAGGGACAAGACTTTTCGGCAAGAAAACAGGTGACAGGTGCGCGGCGACAAAGAAAGAATGGAGATGGCTACAAGATGGGCGGAAACTTGTGGCCCTAGCTGTCGCTAGACGAGTCGCCAGATATCCACTCCGTTTTGTTATAGATCGTCTGAAACTTTGATAGTTTTTAGTATATACTGAACTGCTGAAATGAATGTTTATTTTAGTTTTGTTGATGTTTAGTTTAGAGTCTATTCTTAAGACATAGAAGACGGATTTATTTCGGTTATGTCCGTTTACATCCGGATTTGTGTATCATTAGCGCATCTTCAGTAGCTCTTCTAAAGGGTTGTGCATACTGAATCCGGATTGCTAAAACCCAGTCGACTGAGTTTTAACAAAGCTGAGTCAACAACCTGGCAGCTGGATCGATGCGTCAAGATTCGCGCACCAGGTTGTCTTTGTTTTAGATTGGCCTGTTTAGGCTCGCAATCGGCCCCTTTATTTTTCCTTTTGTTTGTTTGCTTTCTCATGTGGGCTAGTCACAATGGAATGGGCTTGAAGTGTTGGGTCTAGGGCTTTCCTTTGTCTAGTTGGCCTTTTTCCTTTGTTTTGTCTTTTTTGGACTACAATTTTTGTCGGACACACACAAATACTTTAGAAATATTTATCTCGCGAGAGAGGAGTGCGCATCCCTTCGTATCAGTTCATCTCCTCTGTTTATTTTATTTTATTTTTATTTGTTCCCTTTTTTGTTACTTCTATTTTATTTCTTTTTATTTTCATTTCATTTATATTTTTTATTTTCTTCATATTTTTTCTGGTAGATTTCCCGTTCTTTTTCCAAACTATTTTTTATTTCATTTATAGATCGATGGAGAATTGGTTAAATCTATGTCCATTCAGTAGCCACGGATTGTGGACATCAAGTTCGTGTGTGTGTTTGTTTATTAAATTGTGTGCTGCTTTTGGTATATTTTTTTCTAATCAATTAGAAAAAGATATTATTACATAGGGCAAAGGCAAATGCTTTTCTATGTCACATTAGTTTTTATTTTATTTTATTTGTTTCTTCTTGTATAATTATTAGTTCTTGGGCAACTGTATATGACACACCTTATGTTCAATTGCAACTACTACAACACACTTGTAACTAGCACGCCTTGACTTTCTTCATTCTTCTTTTTAAGTTTTTTGTATTTTTTTTCTTTTTAGACCATTGTCTATAACGAGATATAGACAACCAAATATACACAAGCTTCTCGAGATGCTTTTAGTCGCTTGTTCTAAACAATAATCCCATCATTTCACAATGTAGTGCATATAGATTTTTTTGAAAGTCAAAATTTGCCAACTTTGACCAAGTTTATAGAGAAAATTGTCTACATCTACACCACCAAACATGTACATTATAAAAATATAACTCATGATGTATCCAATGATGTGCATTTGGTATTCTAGATGTACCTATTTTTCTCTATAAATACGGTCAAAGTTTGTAATGTTTGACTTTTAAAAATATCTATAGACACTATATTATGAAATGGAGGGAGTAATAAAGAAGCATTTCAAGAAAACTGAAAGTGTCCCATATAAAGAGGAAGCAAGTTTTCTTTTAGGTGCGGGCTGAAATGGACTCCCCACGTTTCTTCTGCTCCCCTACCACGTGAATGATGCCGACCCTGTAGGAGGAGACGACGGTTTTAAGATCTGCCCGAGCCGCTTCTGAGGGGCGACGCGGGAGTGAGAGCCTTTTTTACAGTGTACAGTTTTTGAGGGAATTTATAGTGCACAAACTTTTTTAATGAATTGCTACAAGTGTTTTAATATCATTTATAGGAAAAAATATAAGGGGCGACGCGGGAGCTACAAGTGTTTTAATATCATTTAATGAATTGCTACAAGTGCTTCTGAGGGGCGACGCGGGAGCTAAGCCTTTTAAAGTTTAACCACATTTATAGGAAAAAAATATAAGCATTTATAATAAATCAATATCATTGTAATATATTTTTTATATTGTATTTATTTGCCATCATAGATGTTGATACTTTTTATCTAAATTTGATCAAACTTTACAAAGTCCGACATTAGAAAACAAAATATGAGAAGCAAAAAAAATCGAAAGGAAGTACTAAAAAAATAAGTTTTTTAGATGATGTACTAATACACCCCCCCCCCCCCCCCCCCCCCCTCTCCCCCGCCGCCCCCTTCAAAGAGAAATGAAGATGGCCCATGCAAAGTAGCAGAATGACGGGCCAACACACCTGCTCATTAAGCCAGCTCGACTAAGCTTGTGTTACCCCTAAAAAAAGACTAAGCTTGTGTTACGCAATGCTCCCTCTATTTTTTTTCACTTTTTTTTGCTTGGGTTCTATTTCACATACTAGCTTTGTATTAAGTTAAGCTTTTAACTTTTGACCACATTTATAGGAAAACTATCACCATTCGGAATATAGAACTATAATTAGATCCATCAGGTAATATCTTTTATGTTATATTTATTTGATATCATAGGTGTTGTTACTTTTTATCTAACGTTGATCAAACTTTACAAAATCTGACTAAGAAAGAAACTAATATGAGAAGTAAAAAATCTGAAGGAAGTACTAGTAAAGAAGTTTCTTTTTTAGACAAAATACTAGTAATAAAGAAGTATTTATTCATTCCGTTCCCCCCAAAAAGGAAAGAAAGAAGATGGCCCATGCAAAACAGCAGAATGACGGCCCAAACCACCTGCCCATCAGAATGACCCAGCTCATACGCCATGCAAAAAATGTAAAAACAAAAGGTGCGCCAGCCTAGAACCAAACCCGGGTATGTACTAACAGTGGTGGTACCCCTAAAAAAACTAACAGTGGTGGTGCCAGGATCAAAACCTTGTAATGTCAAGCTCTTCTAATGAAATTTTTGTAGACATTTGAAATAGGAACAAAAAATAGCATATTTTATTACAAACACATTTATAGTACTAGCCCTTTGCGATCATGGGTAGTTTGATTTGTTCGCGTGATGGCATCATTACTAGACTGTAATACTCCGATTTCATATTTTGTCAACGATACAAGAAACCATTGCCTATTCCATTGCACAGATTAAACTTAATAAATTTCATCGTGAAAAATGCAACTTTTTATTCAATAAAAACAATATTTCACTTCTTAAGAATATTGCTAGCGAGAGAAAAAAAATCAAATACAATGAAGAGTATTGCAGTATTGGCATTTAATACTTACAAATAAAAGTGGAAGAGTGCAGGGCCTTGTTCTAGTGTTGAATCAGATACAGAGTGCTAACTAGTGGAACAGTGTTGATCAAGGCGGCAAAAAATGCATGTGCAGTTGCGGGTGGGTCGCTCGCAAAAAACAGCATGATGTCTGTGCTATGATTCAAACCGCAGACCTCTTGTTCATGCATGAATAAAGCTAGCCACTGCAACCGACAGCTTGTCATGACATGTGCAGCAAGAAATTTGAAGAACTAATAGCAGTGGCGTAATTGAACATTACTTGAAAAACTGCAAACATTTTTTTCAAATTTTGAACATGTTTTAGAAATTACGAGCATTATTTAGACATTTTTTGAATTTGTAAACAAAACTTGATAATGAGAATATCTTTTGAAATTCTGAACAATTTCTGAAAAAATGAACATTTTCTAAAATTCCAGAACAGTTTTTGAATTGGTGAACACAATTTTTGAACGTCTCGGTCATGTCTGCATGGTTCCCGAACCCGTAGGTTCTACACACTTAAGGTTCAATGACGCTAGGGTTATAAGGAAGTTTGTATGTGGTCACTGAATGTTGTTCGGAGTCCCGGATGAGATCTCGGACGTCACGAGGAGTTCCGGAATGGTCCGGAGGTAAAGATTTATATATGGAAAGTCCTGTTTTGGTCACCGGAAAAGTTTCGGGTTTTATCGGTAATGTACCGGGACCACCGGGAGGGTCCCGGGGGTCCACCAAGTGGGGCCACCAGCCCCGGAGGGCTGCATGGGCCAAGTGTGGGAGGGGACCAGCCCCAGGTGGGCTGGTGCGCCCCCCCCCCCCCCCAACAAGCGCCCAAGGCGCCTAGGGTTTGGGGAGGGGGCGCACCCACCTAACTTGGGGGGCAAGTTTCCCCTCTCCCCCCCCCCTTGGCCGCCACCCTAGATGGGATTGGGGGCAGCCGCACCCCTTGGGGTGGAAGCCCTAGAGGGGCCGCACCCCCCTCCCTCTCCCCTATATATAGTTGAGGTCTTGAGGGCTGCCAAAATATGAGTTTGACCTCTCCTTTGGCGCAGCCCTACCTCTCTCCCTTCTCCTCTCCCGCGGTGCTTGGCGAAGCCCTGCAGGATTGCCACGCTCCTCCACCACCACCACACCGTTGTGCTGCTGCTGGATGGAGTCTTCCTCAACCTCTCCCTCTCTCCTTGCTGGATCAAGGCATGGGAGACGTCACAGGGCTATACGTGTGTTGAACGTGGAGGTGCCGTCCGTTCGGCACTAGGATCTCCGGTGATTTGGATCACGACGAGTACGACTCCTGCAACCCCGTTCTCTTGAACGCTTTCGCTTAGCGATCTACAAGGGTATGTAGATGCACTCTCCTTCCCCTCGTTGTTGGTTTCTCCATAGATAGATCTTGGTGACACGTAGAAAAATTTTGAATTTCTGCTACGTTCCCCAACAACGAACGGCGCGGGAGGAGGAGGAGGAGATCGTGTGGGAGAAGGAGGAGGAGGTCGGGCGAACGGTTGTTTTTTTTACTGCGGGGGAGGCAAAGCGGGGGCGAGCGGGCGTGCAGGGTAGCGAGGGGATTTTAGGTAGATGTTAACCCAATGGCATGATGAGTAATTAATTAAAGTAATGGCATGATGGGTAATTAAAGCGTAGAACGCATTTAGTATGCTGGAAGGATGTAGACCATCAGATTGCAGCTTTTGATAGATAGGATAATCTGGTTCTGCGCCCTCTCTTGCTTTTATAATGGTAGTAGATGTAGGAGTAACTTTTTAAGGCAATTCTCAGGCGCGCCCGGGTTGTTTGCCTGAAACCCGGGCTGGGGTCTGTTCTGGGCTTGGGCCTTGGCATGCAGTAGTAGGCCGAAGCGGAAGAGCCGAGCCAGTCTTTTCGTAGGTTACACACGCACTCATGTACTAGTGATCGATCGAGTTCCCCTAAAAAAACTAGTGATCGATCGAGTTCTTGTATGCTAGCATGCAGATTGTCGCCAACATCACCATCTAGGTGTGATTTAGAAATTCAAAATAAAAAGTATTCATGAATTTGGAAGTTTTTCACAAAAAATTAGAAAAATGTTTTCAATTTTATAAAATTATTCAGTCATACAAAGTGACAAATCCCAATCTTAATCCATGCAAACCCAACAAACACCTTCGAAGATACCTGTAAAACACCTTTATGATCACGCAGTTATGAAGTGATGTTTGATAGCACACAAGACATTCTTCCAGTATCCGGGAGTGGCATGATCTCATGGTCGAAGAAACAGATACTTGACATGAAGAAAGCTATAGCAAATAACTAACTATCTGATGCTAAGCTTTCCGTTGGGTCTGTCCATCACATCATTCTCTTAATGATGTGATCCCATTATCAAACGGCAACTCATGTTCATAGTTAGAAAACCATAATCATCTTTGATCAATGAGCTAGTCTAATAAAGACTTATTAAGGACACAGTGCAGTTTATGTATTCACACATGTATTTAAATTTTTGATCAATACAATTTTAGCATAAATAATAAACTTTTTAAGACATCTGCTAGCGATGCTCTCACGTAGTTCATCTTATTCCTCGCGTTCGTTCCGCTGCAAGAAGGCAGGTAGCACTTTTTCTTACGCTGACCGCTCGTGATCATTGTTTGTCCAATGGTAGCCAGGGAACAAGCGACTGATCGACGACACCGCATGACGAATCCATGTAGGCTGAACAAGGAAATGAAACTTCGATGCCCAATTCATCAAAATTTTGCCATTCTTACGAGATGCAAAAGGTTAGATAGACAGAAAAGAAAAACTCTGCACCAGCCGTGAATCGATCCCAGGTCTATATTTTCCTTTCATATAAAATAAAAATAAAAATAAAGAACCGCCTCCCCTGCCTCTCAAGAAAAAAGGAAGGCGGCCCACGCAAAATGGCAGAATGACAGCCCACACCTAACCAGCAAGAAGAATGGGCATTTCGTATGAGATGCGCGAAAAGTAAAAAGAAAAAAATGTTGCACCAGCCGGGAATCGAACCCGGGTCTGTACCGTGGCAGGGTACTATTCTACCACTAGACCACTGGTGCTTCCATGTAATTTCGACTACCGGAACTTTTGTATTGCTGAAAGCAAGCTCGAGGCATGTCGGCGGTTGCAAAGAGCAAATAGACTGCCCTGCAGCTCTTGCATCTTCGTCGCTTGCTCAACGATCTCCCTCTTCCTTAACGAAAAAAAGGGCAGCCGTCAGCAGGCACACGCAGCCTACAGGCCAAGGGCTAGCGGTGACGGAACCGATGTGCACACGTACGGCCGGCCGCTGTCCCCATCTTCCTTGCTCCAGGAACGGCATGTACAGGTAGAGCAGCAGCGACGGACGCAACTTCCTTGCTTGCCCAGCAACAGCTCAAGGGAGCAGTACCACTGTATTCAGCAAGCAACCGGAAGTGGCAGATCACACCACTGTAGAGCGCAGAGAGAGACAGCGTAACAGGGGGAATAGGATAGGAGAGCGGCGCCTAGCACGGTTCCAGCTTAGATAGATTATCGATCTGGTGGAGCAGTAGTACGTGTAGCTTTTGGCGTCGTCCGGCCGGCCGTCTCAAGGTGAAGTCTGAACGCAGCACTGCCGGTGGATCGATCGATCGAGCACGTCGCTGCGGCGTCTTTCGCGATCTCGCAACCCCGGACAGCTACGTCTCGACGAATGGAGCATGCCGATCCATCGGGCATGGTGGCCCATGTCGTGTGGAGTTTTCGGTACTTGATGGATCCATGGTGCCGAAAGCAAGGGCCATCATCTACTCCTTCCCATATAATAGCTGCGGGACGGACGTGATTGGTGCCTGACGCCTAGTTAATCCGCTCCCGGCCGCTTATAGTACTATAGTAGGACTTTGGAGGATCTCACCATGCCCGTATAGTAGCTGCAGCCAGCGATCTGCGTGATTGGTTAAGTCGATGGGATGTCGTCGCGGTGTCCATCTGCTCTGTGATCATCAAGGCAAATTATTAGTCTGTTGCGAGGTCACTGGAAGAATCTCGTGGATCACGCCAACAGTATTATACGACGGCCGCGCTTATCCGGCCGTCATACGTACGTTCTGTGCTGTGCGGCCGGGAGTAGGTCGCCGTCGGCGGAGAAGAAAACGGCTGGCACCTCGACCGCCCTCGTCAAGGCGTGCTCTCCACTCCGTCGGCTAAGGGCATTTCCAACGCAGACCCTCAAACCATATGCATCCGTTCGGACCATAGAAATCATCCAACGCGGGCTTTACGGGGGCTTTAGAGGAGTCCAGACCGATGCCACGTCCGCTTCTGACCGCTCTTGCCCATCCAAACCCCCACCCGCCCCATCCGCGCTTTTCATCCCATGTGTCGCGTCGCTTGCCATGCCGCATTCATGTCGGCCCATAGTATGCAGCTGCCGGCATTGATGTCGCAATTTAACCAGACGGAAGGGGGCGCTGACGGGCGTGACCTCTCGGATGCCGCCGTTTCAATATGGACACCGCATCCCAATGTATCAACTATGGCCGCTGCGCTGCATTGAAGCAAGATGACCGTCCCTTCGCTTGGGCCCCGCTGTGGCTATTTAAGCCGTGCGTCGGCGACGCACAGAGCTGCACACCCCTCCCCGACCACCACCCCCTCCCTTTCCCCATCTCCGTGCCCCAGCCCATCCTCCTCTTCGACCCCAGCTGAGGCAATGTCAAAATCGTGGTGCTCCGCGCCAGCAGGCAGAGTAGGCGGAAGCTCCCCCTTCGGCAGTCCATGTCACCGTTGCCCATGCTCTCCGGGTCCGTAGGCGTCCACGGCGGCCAGCTCCTCCGCCAAGGAGGAGGACCAGCCGCCGCCGCAGCTGCACCAATTCCTCAAGGGGGGAGCTCTGACGGACGAAGATTTCTCCCATCAAATCAAGATAATACAGAGCGGTCGCTCCGTTACATGGACCCGTCGCCGCCATCACCAGCACACGTCAAGGAGGAGCTGTCGTCCCTGCCGCACCACCGCGTGAAGCACGAGCCGGCGTCCCCGCTCCGGCATGTGAAGGAGGAGCCCACCTCGCCCCAGCACAACCGGGGCGTCCAGATCGGATGCTAGGTCAAGGAGGACCCGACGTCCCCGCTGCACAACCGGTACAACCGCATGTACGCGCCGTCAAGGAGGAATTACCGCCCGCGATCAGGAAGGCGTGGGGACGCCTCCTCCACTACCTCAAAGGAGGCGGTTATGGCGATGCGTCAGGCTCGAGGGCTGTTGTCTCCGAGGCAGAGCGCGCTGCGAGGCATCAGGCGAGGTACGACCGGCGCAATGCCGGTCGCCGCTCTACGTTCGTCAAGAGCGACGTGGCGCCAGATTGGGTCCGCAACGACCCTGACCTCGCCACCGCGTGGCGCTCGACAGCTCCATGACCACCACAGAGACGGGCGCCAGGCGCCGCCGCCGCCTTGATGGCGAGCTCGCCAAGATCAGCAAGGAGAGGTCGCTTAACGACTGCTCCGCCAACACCGGTCGCCGCAAGGCCGCCACCAGGGCTCCAAAGGCCACGTTGGCAGTGGTCGTGGCGGCACTCCGCACCGCACCGCAGGAGGCAGAGCGGCTCCTTCGCGAGCGGCAGGCAGCCGCCAGACAAGGCTGTCATGGCCCTCGTTCGGCCGCTTGAGGGACCACGATGACGATGGCACCGGCGGAGACGGCGGTGTGGCAAGGCAGGGCGGCCACGCGTACGAGTTGGTCGTCCGATATATGTTATTTTATTTTTTTAGTTTTTCTAAACGGTCAAAATATCGACTTTTTTTTGTAAATTATGTCTGAACTTCAATGAAATTCGTCCGGTTTGAATTCATCGAATTGTTGTCCGGATGTATACCATCAACGTTGGATGGCGGCCTCCCGCATTCATGTCCGTGAACTGATCCCCTCATGTTCGCGAATAGATACGGGGAAATTTACGGTTGCCGTTAGAGATGCCCTGAGATACCATACCTGTACGTGTGGCCACCCGAGGTTGTGTCCATCCATCGGACTAGGGAGTACAATGAGGAGAGGAGATCCAACACCGATTGATCTCTACCCTCCTCACACAGACAAACCGGCAAGCTACCATCCGCATCGCTTTCTCTTGAGCATGAGCAGTCGCCCAATCGGACGGACGCTTCCCCGGCCCTTTGGCCACACCGTATAACAAGATACTAGTAGTATTAGCTGACAAAGTGATGACAAGGCCGCGCTGGCGGTGCCCCGTACAAGTGGTCGACCGAGGGCACATCAAGTCCGGCTCCGTGGTGGGGACGACGCTACGGCCACCAGAGAGTAGCGCTAGGAGCAAGATTGTCACTGGTACCAAGTCTATAAATGGAGGTCCCGTCACCAGCGATAGGTTAGCAGCCTAGCGCGGCCATCCCTATTTGAAGGTCGGGTGAGAGATCGACATATAACCGCCTGCAGCCGGCCGGCCACGAAGAGTGTAGAGAGAGAGAGAGGCTAGCTAGCTACAGAGTGAGCCTCGAGGAGGTAGCAGCGATGGCGGTGGCGAACCTGAGCTTGGCCGTGGAGGACGGCACCGGCGCCGGCGCCGGCGGGCAGGAGTACACGCAGGACGGGTCGGTGGACCTCCGGGGCAACCCCGTGCTCCGCTCCAAGAGGGGCGGCTGGACCGCCTGCACCTTCATCGTAGGTGCGTACCGTACCAACCAATCAATGCACACATGATTGCTTCGGTTCATCCAGCTGCTAGCTGATCCATCTCAACATCATAGGCCATGGATGTATGCACGGGCTGATCCATATTTGTCTGAGACTGAATGCATTTTTATATGTGAATTAGTGTACGAGCTGTTCGAGCGTATGGCCTACTACGGCATCGCGGCGAACCTCTTCATCTACCTCACGGAGAAGATGCACCAGGGCACGGTGGAGGCGTCCAACAACGTCACCAACTGGTCCGGCACCGTCTTCCTCACGCCCCTGCTCGGCGCCTACGTCGCCGACGCCTACCTCGGCCGCTACTGGACCTTCGTCGTCGGCTCCGCCATCTATCTCGTGGTAATTAACAACTCGTTCCTATGCTTCACCTCATGGTAACTTTCGTAGATACGTAGGCGTATGTGCGCCGCCCGAAGACGTCGCTGCGGTCTGTCGTGATAACATCATGGATGATGTGGCAGCGAGCGATTTACGGCGGAGCCTTTGAGAGTTGGATGGGGATTTGTACTATCATACAGTATATACGTTTTTTGGTACCCTAAAAAAAGTACATACGTTTGGTGAGGCACAAAACGTCCGTCGGTGTCGCGCCACAGAAAATGAGAAAATTGGAGGCGGGCGAGTAGCTCCCTAGCCACGAGACATACTAGAGCTAGCTGCGTAGTATGTAGGGCAGTCCGTAGAAAATATCTATCATTTCCTTCTGTCCGGATTTATAAGCCCCCCTCTAATTTTGGAATAAAATTTGAACAACAAATTTAACTAATAAATTATATTTATGTCATCAAAATTATATCATCGAAAAGCTCTTTCAAAACAAATATAACACTGTACTTTTTATAGCATATATTTTATATTTTATTAGTTATATGGACTCTCAAAGTCTGGCTCAAAATACTAAACCGGGACGGAGGCAGCGTAGTAGCACTAGTGCTCCAAGTTTGTCCACGCAGCTAGAGCTAGCTGCCTGGTTCGGACTGACGCGGATGGATGATTGAGCTTGGGCCAGTAGTACGCATGTGCAGATGAACGAGTCGTACGTACTAATAGCTGATCCGTTCCCGTTGCCGGGATGGCCGGCGTATGGTCGGATGCAGACGAGATCGGGCTGAGATGTCTATCACTTTGTCTTGGACCTCGACGTACTAGTCCAGATCGTGACCGCCGCGCCGGAGAGATCGATCCATCGATTTCGACGTGCATGCGGTCATATTTGTTGACTCCACAATCTATAGAGTACTACGTATGTGGACTACACGATCGACCACACCTAAGCCGCTTTAGTTGATCGATCGAGCCGTGGAATCTTGACTCGTCCAGTGGACCTACTACATATCTAGTGTGCGACCCTATCGTCTAGCTAGCACTAGGAGTACATGCATGCATATCTGCTCAAGTCATTGCACGTGCACGGTAAGTTTGACCCCCACGCTCTCCGTGCATGCACGAGATTCTGTGGTCTCTACATGTCACCAACTCACAGTGACATGCTCCCCGGCAGCAAAACAAAAACAAAGGACAAATGACATGCACGTAAGTGTGACGCATACGTGCACGACGCGTGATGTACCACTTCATCCCAGATTTATGTACGTACGTTCGGGTCGAATTATTGGAGGAGGAGACCATTAAAGTGTCGCGGTGAAGAGTGGTGCGTGATGCTGACCGTTCGTTCCAGATCAACCAGTACAGAAACATTTTCAGACGTTGAATTGCCACCAAGTGAATACGGTAGATCTCCTGTATCTCTTGGAGAGGGACATACGCTATTAATTATCACAGCACAAATCAGTGGAGTAGTGGAATAATTGTGGTAGAATTTCCTTTTATTGTTCAATGTGTGTGTCGCATGTATGCATGTAAGCTAATTTCCGTGCACCTGGTGAAAAGTCAGTGCACGAGACTTGTGGCCACCCCTAAATTGTCACGTCTTGCATGTCCTTTTAGTGATAGTATTAAAGTAGCATGTCACTCATTAGTACAATCATTTGCAACTTACGCACCTAAGGTGGCGGCATGTGCCACAATGGTCGCATTGACAGCAGGGCTCCATCACATAGGACAAGAAACTTGTTTTGTAATCAACTATGGATAACACGTCCAATTGCATATTTTCTTGGTCTTTTTAGCACGATACAAACGCAAGTTCTAATACACGCATACACTCATTCCTACGAAGACACACACATGCACACTCTACTTCGATGAGCACCTCCAATATACCGAGACGACACAACATTTTGAAATTGATGAAATGACCACATGCATCTCGCAGTCGACGAAAATGTCTACTCTCACAAAACGTCATCGCCGGAAAGCCAAGAATCGATCAAAAAAAATGCGAGTATCAAGTTTAGGATTTGAAACCTAATGGACCATCTGAGCTATGATCAATTCGCGGCCTGAATAGTTAACACATCAGGTGCTAATTGTAGTTAATTACTACTTATAAAATACACCAATAATAATCCATGGCGATTATTAGCAACCAACGTAGAACCTACCAACATCGAGAAAAAGAAGGGCCGTATTTGTACTATAAGATAAGATACTATACCCTAATTAATCTTCTTATCCTGGATCATCTGCCCAAAAAATACCAATTTATTTCATTACATAGAAACTATGAGATGAAAAAACAATTCCATGATACATGTTTATTGTGATTACTCAAATACTTGTACAATGATTAATAGTCAAAGTTGTCTACATGTAAAATCTGAAATTCCATCTACTTTAGAAACGAGGCAGTGAACTGACGTTCGCTCAATTGCTCTTGTGCGATACAACTTTGCTACCAATACCGTAGCAACTTCATTAATCCTTCGGGTGTCAATGGGATATATAGTGTTGAAACACTTGACAAGAAAACCCCGACGATGACGACGGATCATAAGTCGAGAGATTTGAAAGCTAACCATTTTGAAGTTTTATAGAAATATCATGTAGTATTCTGATGACTCGTTGTCATGGATGCATGCATGGATGATGTACTAGACTACAAATGACGTGCGTGTCCTGATGCAGGGGATGCTGCTGTTGACACTGTCCGTGTCGGTGGGAGCGCTGAAGCCGCCGGAGTGCGTCGGCAAAGTCTGCCCACGGGCGTCGCTGCTGCAGGTGGGCGTCTACTTCGGCGGGCTGTACATCATCGCCTTCGGCAACGGCGGCACCAAGCCCAACATCTCGACCATCGGCGCCGACCAGTTCGACGACTTCGACGCCCGCGAGAAGTCCCACAAGCTCTCCTTCTTCAACTGGTGGATGTTCACCATCTTCGTCGGCATCCTCTTCTCCTCCACCGTCCTCGTCTACCTCCAGGACAACGTCAGCTGGTCCGTCGGCTACGGCATCCCCACGCTCGGCCTCATCGCCTCCATCGCCATCTTCCTCGCCGGCACGCCCGTGTACCGCCACAAGCTGCCGCAGGGCAGCGCCTTCACGCGCATGGGCAAGGTCGTCGGCGCCGCGCTCCGCAAGTGGCGCCTCCCCGTGCCGGCCGACGCCAAGGAGCTGCACGAGCTGGAGCTGGAGGCGTACACGAAGAAGCACAAGTTTCGGATGGACTCCACCAACTCCATGAGGTTCCTCAACAAGGCGGCCGTGAAGGACGTCGTCGACGGGTCATCGTCCAGGGCGGCGAAGTGGAGCCTGTGCACGGTGACGGAGGTGGAGGAGACGAAACAGATCCTGAAGCTGATCCCTCTGCTGGTGACCATGTTCGTGCCGTGCACGCTGATCGCGCAGACCAACACCCTGTTCGTGAAGCAGGGCACGACCATGAACCGGCACATGGGCTCGGGCAGCTTCGAGATCCCGCCGGCCAGCCTGGGCGCGTTCGTCACGCTCACCATGCTCGTGGCCATCGTCGTCTACGACCGGGTCTTCGTGAAGGCGGTGCGGAGGTACACCAAGAACCCGAGAGGGATCAGCCTGCTGACGCGGATGGGCATCGGGCTGCTGGTGCAGGTGCTGACGATGGGCACGGCGTCGCTGATCGAGAGCCAGCGGCTGAGCTACGCGCGGAGCCGCGGGCTGGACGTGAGCGGCGGCAAGCTGCGGCTGAGCATCTTCGTGCTGCTGCCGCAGTTCGTGCTGATGGGGCTGGCGGACGCGTTCCTGGTGGTGGGCAAGATCGAGTTCTTCTACGACCAGGCGCCGGAGAGCATGAAGAGCCTGGGCACGGCGCTGTCGCTCACCGCGTACGGCGTCGGCAACTTCCTCAGCAGCTTCATCCTGTCGCTGGTGACGCGGGTGACGCGCAGGCGGGGGAGCCCCTGGGTGGCCGACAACCTCAACGCCGCGCACCTCGACTACTACTACGCCTTCCTCACGCTGCTCGCCGCCGCCAACTGCGTCGTCTTCGCCGTGCTCGCCCACCGCTACAGGTACAGGGCCGAGTCCACGGACACCATCGACGTGGACATGGACGTGCACGCGCAGCGCGAGGCCGCCAAGAAGATTCACTCCGAGCCAATGGCTTAGTTAAACACTTCCTTGTTGTAGTAGTATAAAGCACTGCACAATTACGTACAATTTTACCATAACCGTACTGCAAGATTGCAGCTATAGCTACGACCTGTTGGTAACCAGCATGCAGCCCCTTCCGTTCCGACAAGGGAACGAAACAGAGGGGCTGGTTCGACTCGGACGCACACACGGATCAATCTCCCGTCCATATATCCCTCACTGACCCTACGATCCCAACAATCTAGAACGAACGATTCCGCCATCGATCTCTGCCGTCCATGGAGGGAGCTTCCGGAGAAGGAAACCCTGGCCCCGGCCCTGGCCTGCCACCGCCGGAGTTCGACGGCCTGTTCCCCGATGTGGGGTGGGAGTTGCTGGGCGAGGCGAGACAGCGTTTCATCATCGCGGTCCTGCATCAAGACGAGGAGGAGAACCGCATCCATCCTCCCCGACCTTCTCGGAAGGAGCGCCGCCGCCGCCGTAAGGCCATCAAGGACCCGAGCAACGACGACGGCCATGGCTCCAAGTCCGACGACTTGTTCGAACAACCAGGCCCACAATTTGACATGTTGTGGTGCGAGATAGATGAGTCGACAAGGAGCGGATTGTCACCGAGTCAAGATCAAAGAAGCATAGAAGACAAAGTGTGTCAAGACTAGAGAGAGAGATTGTTTGAAATAATCATGAGTTAATTAAGTTACGTAGGACTAGCAGTAAGGTTAATGCAAGTTGGAGAGTCTACGTTGAAGTTGGCTTTGCAAGTTGAGTCCGGCTTAGGAGTTGCACCGGGTCTGTTTACGGACGTATGTGTCCGTATTCAGGCTGGATTAGAAGTCGTATACAAGTCTACGTTGAAGTCGTATACACGTTTCTCTGTGCACATTTCTCAATTTTGTTGTAGATGCGGTTCGGCATGAGGATGAACTTCACCTCCTTTTTCAGTGTGATTTTGCTAGAGCGGCATGGTTCTCTCAGCCATGGTTCATTTGCACTCATGTTTTACTTCGGGACCATACTAATATGCATGCTATTATTCTTGCTCTCCTCAACATGTATCATCTGCATGCCTCTATTTTAAATATTTTCAACTTTTGATGGTGTCTTTGTTGGAAGGCTAGAAATGATTTCCTCTTTGATACGGAAAAAATTTCTCCCTCACCACGTGCAAATTGCTGCTAAGGCTGCGACAAGTAATATGGATCGTGGGAGTATATCAACAAGCATGAAATTTAGAAGAGTGAAGGGGATAGAGGGATGGTCAGGGGCATCAGTGGAACCTACGAAGAAGGTGGCTCGGGCAGGGTGACTCACTACATCGGCACTGGTTGCGACAGTGTTGGAAGATGGGCCGTGCCGGAAGGAGTAAGACGGAGAGGAGGAGGAAGACGGCGATCATAGAAATTTTCCACGAAAAAGCGATTGGTGGTGCTTGCCATGGCTCATCCTTTCATCCACTAGTAGAATGCCCGTGCGTTGCCATGGGCTCTTCAAATTTATAATCAATATGTTTCATTTATCATCCCCTCATCCTGGGGTGCTCTAACTAGAAACACAACAATCAAGTATTAAGAAATTTCACCGAACAAACAATAATCAATAACATGATATCTATCCTACTAATAGAGGGAGGTCATATTTTTGGTCAATCATGAACTTCTGCAGAAAAGCCCGTGCGTTGCTATGGGCAAAATACAGGAACGTAAATCAAACTGATGATTAAGTGATATGAGTGAAGTCCTTCAAATAGTAACTTGGAAATTGGAAGGGTTTGCCGCCGGCCGTCAAGGCGGCATAGTTGCATAGCAGTGTTCATGGAGGGGAGCCATGGCGAGCACCACCACATCAATGAGGAACCGGGAGGTGCTGCTGGCGATGCGAAACGGTGCTCGTCGATGACTGCCGGTGCTGCAATGCATCATGGCCGCCAGGCTGCGACATAGCAACTCGTCCATGGCCGTAACGCTGCAATGCAACCTTGACTGCATTGCGATGCAACACTTATTTGTCGCTACCGGTGCTACAAGTCGGCGGCGGCGGAGCAGCAATGGAGCGCTCACCGACGTCCCCCTTGTGCTCCGATGCAACACTCACGCGACGGGCCCCGATGCTGCATCACAGCTTTTTCCGTAGAGTCACCGACGATTTGTGTGTGGGGGGGAGGGAAGTGATAACCCACAAGTATAGGGGATCGCAACAGTTTTCGAGGGTAGAGTATTCAACCCAAATTTGTTGATTCGACACAAGGGGAGCCAAAGAATATTCTCAAGTATTAGCAGCTGAGTTGTCAATTCAACCACACCTGGAAACTTAGTATCTGCAGCAAAGTGTTTAGTAGCAAAGTAATATGATAGTGGTGGTAACGGTAACAAAAGTAAAGACAGCAAAAGTAATGTTTTTGGTATTTTGTAGTGATTGTAACAGTAACAACGGAAAAGTAAATAAGCGAGAACCAATATATGGAAAACTCGTAGGCACCGGATCAATGATGGATAATTATACCGGACGTGGTTCATCATGTAACAGTCATAACATAGGGTGACACAGAACTAGCTCCAGTTCATTAATGTAATGTAGGCATGTATTCCGAATATAGTCATACGTGCTTATGGAAAAGAACTTGCATGACATCTTTTGTCCTACCCTCCCGTGGCAGCGGGGTCCTATTGGAAACTAAGGGATATTAAGGCCTCCTTTTAATAGAGAACCGAAACAAAGCATTAGCACATAGTGAATACATGAACTCCTCAAACTATGGTCATCACCGAGAAGTATCCCGATTATTGTCACTTCGGGGTTGTCGGATCATAACACATAATAGGTGACTATAGACTTGCAAGATAGGATCAAGAACTCACATATATTCATGAAAACATAATAGGTTCAGATCTGAAATCATGGCACTCGGGCCCTAGTGACAAGCATTAAGCATAGCAAAGTCATAGCAACATCAATCTCAGAATATAATGGATACTAGGGATCAAACCCTAACAAAACTAACTCGATTACATGATAAATCTCATCCAACCCATCACCGTCCAGCAAGCCTACGATGGAATTACTCACGCACGGCGGTGAGCATCATGAAATTGGTGATGGAGGATGGTTGATGATGACGACGGCGATGAATTCCCCTTTCCGGAGCCCCGAACGGACTCCAGATCAGCCCTCCCGAGAGAAATTAGGGCTTGGCGGTGGCTCCGTATCGTAAAACGTGATGATTTCTTCTCTCTGATTTTTTTCTCCCCGAAAGCCAATATATGGAGTTGGAGTTGGCGTCGGAGGGCATCCAGGGGGCCCACGAAGTAGGGGGCACGCCCAGGGGGAGGGGCGCGCCCCCACTCTCGTGGACAGGGTGTGGCCCCCCTGGTGTTCATCTTTGGTGAGGATTTTTTATTATTTATTCTAAGATATTCCGTGGAGTTTCAGGTCATTCCGAGAACTTTTGTTTTCTGCACATAAAACAACATCATGGCAATTCTGCTGAAAACAACGTCAGTCCGGGTTAGTTCCATTCAAATCATACAAGTTAGAGTCCAAAACAAGGGCAAAAGTATTTGGAAAAGTAGATACGACGGAGACGTATCAACTCCCCCAAGCTTAAACCCTTGCTTGTCCTCAAGCAATTCAGTTGATAAACTGAAAGAGAAAAAAGAAAAACTTTTACAAACTTTGTTTGCTCTTGTTGTTGTAAACATGAAAAGTCAGCATTCAAGTCTCAGCAATTATTATGAACTAACCATACTCACAATGACACGTAGGTCTCACAATTACTCATATCAATAGCATAATCAGCTAGCAAGCCATAATTATAAAACTCGGATGACAACACTTTTTCAAAATAATCATAACATGATATAACAAAATGGTATCTCGCTAGCCCTTTCTGAGACCGCAAAACATAAATGCAGAGCACCTTTAAAGATCAAGGACTGACTAAACATTGTAATTCATGGTAAAAGAGATCCAGTCAAGTCATACCCAATATAAACCAATTATAATGAATGCAAACGACAGCGTGCTCTCCAGCGGGTGCTTTTTAATAAGAAGGGTGATGACTCAACATAAAAGAAAATAGATAGGCCCTTCGCAGAGGGAAGCATGGATTTGTAGAGGTGCTAGAGCTCGATTTTGAAATAGAGATAAATTATATTTTGAGCTGCATACTTTCACTATCAATGCAACAACTATGAGATGACGATATCTTCCATGCTAAACAAATTATAGGCGGTTCCCAAACAGAATGGTAAAGTTTATACTCCCCCTCCTCCACAGGCATCAATCCATGGCTTGCTCGAAACAACGAGTGCCTCCAACATTCAACGGGTCCCACGGGGAGTTTTGTTTGCAATTATTTTGATTTAGTTTGCATAAAGCATGGGACTGGGCATCCCGGAGACCAGCCATTTTCTCGTGAATGAGGAGCAGAGTCCACTCCTCTTGAGAATAACCGCCTAACATGGAAGATAAGGGCAGCCCTAGTTGAAACATGAGCTGCTCGAGCATACAAAACAGAATTTCATTTGAAGGTTTAGAGTTTGGCACATACAAATTTACTTGGAATGGCAGGTAAATACCGCATATAGGTAGGTATAGTGGACTCATACGGAACAACTTTGGGGTTTAAGGAGTTTGGATGCACAAGCAGTATTCCCGCTTAGTACAGGTGAAGGCTAGCAAAAGACTGAGAAGCGACCAACTGAGAGAGCGACAACAGTCGTAAACATGCATTAAAACTAATTTACACCGAATACAAGCATGAGTAGGATATAATCTACCATGAACATAAATATCATGAAGGCTATGTTGATTTGATTCAACTACATGCGTGAACATGTGCCAAGTCTAGTCACTCAATTCATTTAAAGGAGGATACCATCCCATCATACCACATCATAATTATTCTAATAACATGTTGGCACGCAAGGTAAACCATTATAACTCATAGCTAATCAAGCATGGCACAAGTAACTATAATCTCTAAATGTTATTGCAAATATGTTTACTTCATAATAGCTGAATCAGGAACGATGAATCATCATATTTACAAAAACAAGAGAGATCGAGTTCATACCAGCTTTTCTCATCCCAATAAGTCCATCATATATCATCATTATTGCCTTTCACTTGCACGACCGAACGGTGTGTATAATAATAAGAGTGCACGTGCATTGGACTAAGCTGGAATCTGCAAGCATTCAACTCAAGAGAGAAGACAAGTAATATGGGCTCTAAGTTAGATAAGCTATAAAGCATATAAGAGCCACTAAGCATTTTCAATATGGTCTTCTCGGCCCCCAAAGAAAAGAAAAGAAAAGGAAACTATTTACACGGGAAAGCTCCCAACAAGCAAAAGAAGAACGGGAAATATTTTTGGGTTTTCCTTTTTAACTACTACAACAAAGAAATAAAGTAGTACTATTTTTTTGTTTTTCTAAAGGTTTAATAAACACACAAGAAGAAGCAGGAAAAAGAAAATAAACTAGCATGAATATTACAGTGAAAGAGTATGAACACCGACATCTAGCAATGAGTGTGTGTGAACATGAATGTAATGTCGGTGGGAAATACGTACTCCCCCAAGCTTAGGCTTTTGGCCTAAGTTGGTCTATTGCCAGGGATGGCCTGGCGGATACCCACAGGTGTAGCTGGGGTCGTACTGCGATGCAGCTGCTATCGCCTCCTGAATTGCAGCGTGGCGTCGAGCTGCCTCCGCTCTCCTCTCATATTCATCTGCCTTCTCTCTGGTAATAATATATTTTCCCCTCGCCTGAAAATCAAAGAAGGTAGGAGCAGGAAGAGCAACACGGACCACATGCCGTTTATTAAAGATTAGTCGGACTGAAAAGGTGGTCCAGTCCTCTCAATGAACTAGTGAGAAAGCATAGAATCAAGATCTAAATAAGAAGGGGGTAACTCCATATCACCCTCATGAATGTCTACATCAAGAAAATTAGCTAAGCGGGTTGCATAAATTCCTCCAAAGAAATCTCCGTTACGTCTATTAAGATGCAACCTATGAGCTACAATGGCTCCCATATGATAAGCTTGGTCCCCTAACATAGCGCTTCTGAGAATGCTGAGATCAGGGGCACACATGTGACATGCTTCATCCTTAGCATTTATGCATCTACCAATGAAGAGAGCAAAATAATGTAAAGCAGGAAAGTGAATGCTCCCTATAGTGGCCTGCGCTATATCTCTAGATTCCCCCACAGTTATTCTAGCAAGAAAGTCTCTATATTCAGATTTAGGGGGATCCCTGATACTACCCCAAGATGAAAGTTTGCATGCAAGAGTGAAATCTTCTAAGTCCATGGTATAAGATTTGTCATAAAGGTCAAACATGACTGAAGGAGAATTACGCGAAGATGAAAAATCAAACCTCCCCACAAATGAACTTGTGAGGTAACGATACTAGGGGCATTTATCAGCTTCAAAGTCCGCAAGACCGGCATTACGCAAATATGCGTAGAATTCTTCTTTAATTCCCACTTGATTCATAAAATTTTCCGAAGGCCATTCACAGGGCCTCACGGGAGCGTCTCTTGGTGGTTCCTCGTCACCATCACGCATTGCACGCCTGGGACCTTGCTTCCTTGAAGAACCACCTTGGAACATCCTCCTAAGCATATTATTTCCTCTGAAAAATAATTCTGAAATTTTTAGTAACTTCAAACAAAAGTGAACCAACTTCAATAAAACAGATAGCAACTACTCATACAAGTGCTAGAGCATATATCAAGCATTAGAACTACTTGGAAACATATAAATTTGACATACAAGCTCAAGAACATGGTTACCTATGCAGCACAAATTTGCAATGAATAAAGCACTAGAACAAAAACTAATTAGACCAATGGAGGAGTCACATACTAAGGAACAATCTCCCCAAGCAGTTTTGCGAGAGGTGCTTTGAGCAAGGAGATCGAAAATCGCAGCAAAAGTTGCTGGAACACGAGCTTGAGTTGGTTTTTTGGGTTTGTGTGAGACAGAGGAAGAAGATGGGTGCAGGTATAAGTGGAGGAGGGCCACCGTGGGCCCACAAGGCAGGGGGCGCGCCCAGGGGGTAGGGCGCGCCCTCCACCCTCGTGGCCAGGTGGCAGCTCCCCCCGCGGTAATTTTTGCACAGTAAATCCTCAAATATTCCCGAAAAAAACATATTAAATTGGCATGGCATTCTGAGGACTTTTATTTTCGGGCTATTTTTATATTGCGCGGATAAGTCAGGAAACAGACATAAAAATACTATTTTACTTTATTTCTACTAAATAAAAGGGAAATATAAAGAGGGTACAGAAGGTTGTGCTTCTAGTTTAATCTATCTCATGATCATCAAAATGAACCCACTAACAAGATTGATCAAGTCTTGTTAACAAACTCATTCTGATTAACACGGAACCGGAGAAATTTTGAATAACACTAAGTTACCTCAATGGGGATATGAAAATCCCCAACAATAAGAATATCATACTTTTTCTTGACAGTAGGGAGAGGAAATTCAAAACCTCCAAATATAATCGATGGAATTTTTCCAATAGAGTTGATACTATAAACTTGAGGTTGTTTTCTTGGGAAGTGTACCGTGTGCTCATTGCCATTAACATGAAAAGTGACATTGCCTTTGTTGCAATCAATAACAGCCCCTGCAGTATTAAGGAAAGGTCTTCCAAGAATAATAGACATACTATCATCCTCGGGAATATCAAAAATAACAAAGTCCGTTAAAATAGTAACGTTTGCAACCACAACAGGCACATCCTCTCAAATACCGACAGGTATAGCAGTTGATTTATCAGCCATTTGCAAAGATATTTCAGTAGGTGTCAACTTATTCAAGTCAAGTCTATGATATAAAGAGAGATGCATAACACTAACACCGGCTCCAAGATCACATAAAGCAGTTTTAACATAATTTCTCTTAATGGAGCATGGTATAGTAGGTACTCCGGGATCTCCAAGTTTCTTTGGTATTCCACCCTTAAAAGTATAATTAGCAAGCATGGCGGAAATTTCAGCTTCAGGTATCTTTCTTTTATTAGTAATAATATCCTTCATATACTTAGCATAAGGATTTGTTTTGAGCACATCAGTTAATCGCATACGCAAAAAGATGGGTCTAATCATTTCAGCAAAGCGCTCAAAATCCTCATCATCCTTTTTCTTGGATGGTTTCGGAGGAAAAGGCATGGGTTTCTGAACCCATGGTTCCCTTTCTCTACCATGTTTCCTAGCAACGAAGTCTCTTTTATCATAATGTTGATTCTTTGATTGTGGGTTATCAAGATCAACATCAGTTCAACTTCTACATCATTATCGTTACTAGGTTGAGCATCAACATGAACATCATCATTAACATTTTCACTAGGTTCATGTTCATCACCTGATTGTGTTTCAACATCAGAAATAGAGATATCATTCGGATTCTCAGGTGGTTCAGCAATAGGTTCACTAGAAGTTTGCAAAGTCCTATCATTTTTCTTTTTCTTCCTTTTATAACAACTAGGCATATCAACATTATTTCTCTGAGAATCTTGCTCGATTCTCTTAGGGTGGCCTTCAGGATACAAAGGTTCCTGAGTCATTCTACCAGTTCTAGTAGCCACTCTAACAACATAATCATTTTTCTTACTATTCATTTCATTAAGCACTTCTTTCTGAGCTTTAAGTACTTGTTCTACTTGAGTGGTAACCATAGAAGCATGTTTGCTAACAAGTTTAAGTTCACCTCTAATATCAGCCATATAATCACCCAAGCGTTTAATCATAAAGGTATTCTATTTTAATTGTCTACCAAAATAAGCATTAAAGTCATCTTGCTTAAACATAAAGTCATCAAACTCATCCAAGCACTGACTAGCAATTTTAGTAGGAGGGTCTTCAGCTTTATCATATCTATAGAGAGAATTTACCTTTACTACCTGTGTCGGGATATCGAGAGGTTCTTCAGTAAATAAGTAGTTGATATCATATACTTCTTCAACAGGCGGTAAATTAAGGCCTTGTATTTCTTCAATAGGAGGTAAATTCTTAACATCTTCAGTTTTAATACCTTTTTATTTCATAGATTTCTTTGCCTTTTGCATATCTTCGAGACTGAGAAATAGAACACCTCTCTTCTTCAGAGTTGGTTTAGGAATAGGCTTAGTAATTGGCTCAGGAGCTGGCTCAGGAGGTGCCCAATTATTTTCATTTGTCAACATATTATTCAATAGAATTTCAGCTTCATCCGGTGTTCTTTCCCTGAAAAGAGAACCAGCATAACTATCCAGGTAATCTCTGGAAGCATCAGTTAGTCCATTATAAAATTTATCAAGTATTTCAGGTTTCTTAAGAGGATGATCAGGCAAAGCATTAAGTAACTTGAGAAGCCTCCCCCAAGCTTGTGGGAGACTCTCCTCTTCAATTTGCACAAAATTATATATATCCCTCAAAGCAGCTTGTTTCTTATGAGCAGGGAAATATTTAGCAGAGAAGTAATAAACCATATCCTAGGGACTTTGCACACAACCAGGATCAAGAGAATTAAACCATATCTTACCATCACCCTTCAATGAGAACAGAAATATTTTGAGTAAATAAAGGTAGCGCGATCTCTCATTATTAGTAAACAGGGCAGATATATCATCTAACTTACGAAGATGTGCCACAACAGTTTCAGATCCATAGCCATAGAAAGGATCAGATTCAACCAAAGTAATTATATCTGGATCAACAGAAAAATCATAATAATCCTGATCAGGAACACAGATAGGTGAAGTAGCAAAAGCAGGGTCGGGTCTCATCCTACCTCTAAAAGATTCTTTACTCCATTTAACTAGCAACCTATTATGTTCAAGACTATCCTGGCAAGCAAGAATAGCTTCAGTAGATTCAACATTAAAAAGGTAACCCTCAGGAATAGCAGGCCTATTTTCATCATCACTAACATCATCGTGTTCAGTTTCAATAATTTCTCTTTCTCTAGACTTAGAAATTTGTTCATCTAGAAATTCACCAAGAGGCACAGTAGTATCAAGCATAGAAGTAGTTTCATCATAAGTATCATGCATAGCAGAAGTATCATCATCAATAACATGCGACATATTGGAACGAATAGCAGAAGCAGGTTTAGGTGTCGCTAGCATGTTTATAACAGAAGGTGAATCAAGTGCAGCGCTAGATGGCAGTTCCTTACCCCCCTCGTAGTTGAGGGATAAATAGTTGTCTTAGCATCTTTCAAGTTCTTCATAGCGTCCAGCAGATATAAATCCCAAGTGACTCAAAAAATAGAGCTATGCTCCCCGGCAACGGCGCCAGAAAAAGGTCTTGATAACTCACAAGTATAGGGGATCGCAATAGTTTTCGAGGGTAGAGTATTCAACCCAAATTTGTTGATTCGACACAAGGGGAGCCAAAGAATATTCTCGAGTATTAGCAGCTGAGTTGTCAATTCAACCACACCTGGAAACTTAGTATCTGCAGCAAAGTGTTTAGTAGCAAAGTAATATGATAGTGGTGGTAACGGTAACAAAAGTAAAGACAGCAAAAGTAATGTTTTTGGTATTTTGTAGTGATTGTAACAGTAACAACGGAAAAGTAAATAAGCGAGAACCAGTATATGAAAAACTCGTAGGCACCGGATCAATGATGGATAATTATGCCGGATGTGGTTCATCATGTAACAGTCATAACATAGGGTGACACAGAACTAGCTCCAGTTCATTAATGTAATTTAGGCATGTATTCCGAATATAGTCATACGTGCTTATGGAAAAGAACTTGCATGACATCTTTTGTCCTACCCTCCCGTGGCAGCGGGGTCCTATTGGAAACTAAGGGATATTAAGGCCTCCTTTTAATAGAGAACCGGAACAAAGCATTAGCACATAGTGAATACATGAACTCCTCAAAATATGGTCATCACCGAGAAGTATCCCGATTATTGTCGCTTCGGGGTTGTCGGATCATAACACATAATAGGTGACTATAGACTTGCAAGATAGGATCAAGAACTCACATATATTCATGAAAACATAATAGGTTCATATCTGAAATCATGGCACTCGGGCCCTAGTGACAAGCATTAAGCATAGCAAAGTCATAGCAAACCCTAAAAAAAACTAACTCGATTACATGATAAATCTCATCCAACCCATCACCGTCCAGCAAGCCTACGATGGAATTACTCACGCACGGCGGTGAGCATCATGAAATTGGTGATGGAGGATGGTTGATGATGATGACGGCAACGAATTCCCCTCTCCGGAGCCCCGAACGGACTCCAGATCAGCCCTCTCGAGAGAGATTAGGGCTTGGCGGCGGCTCCGTATCGTAAAACGCGACGATTTCTTCTTTTTGATTTTTTTTCTCCCCGAAAGCCAATATATGGAGTTGGAGTTGGCGTCGGAGGGCATCCAGGGGGCCCACGAGGTAGGGGGGCGTGCCCAGGGGGGAGGGGCGCGCCCCCCATCCTCGTGGACAGGGTGTGGGCCCCCTGGTCTTCATCTTTGGTGAGGATTTTTTATTATTTATTCTAAGATATTCTGTGGAGTTTCAGGTCATTCCGAGAACTTTTGTTTTCTGCACATAAAACAACATCATGGCAATTCTGCTGAAAACAGCGTCAGTCCGGGTTAGTTCCATTCAAATCATACAAGTTAGAGTCCAAAACAAGGGCAAAAGTGTTTGGAAAAGTAGATACGACGAAGACGTATCAGGAAGCTCGGTGTTGCAATGTAGCTCGGCAGCGGCTCCCAGTGATGTGTCGCTACGGTTTCCGGCAGATCCTGGCATTGCATCGCAACGCTCGCCGTCGGCTAGATGCAGAGTGTGGTGTTGCTATGGAGATCTTGCAAACGGCTCTCTGGTGCTGCGATCGGCACTCACCGACGACTATTTTTAGCTGTGTTGCAGTGCTCACTGACTACTCCGGTGTGGCGAGGTCACGGGGATGCATGCGCCATGGTGGGTGTTGCGTTGCTCTGGTGGAAAAGGATCAAAGGGAGGAAGACGTGGGGTGGGGCTGTGTTGCTCGGATCCAACGACCACCAGTGCCAGATCGGACCGCCAACTATTTGCATACATATTGCAACAAATCAACATCGGCCTCATCAAAATTTTATCCAAACTAAACAGTACACACATAACAACAAATTCATGAATCCACAACACCAAATTATTACATAGTTCGCCAATCCACAACATCAAATTGAACACAAATTATTCATCAATCAATACAATAGTTCATCAATCTTGTTGCTCATGCCATGTCCACCACTCCTCCATAAGATCTTTTTGAATATCTCCATGTTTATCGGGATCTCTAATGTCATCGAACATTTTAAGGAAGAGTTGGACTCGGTCTTGCCTTCTACACGGCTGTGTCGGTTTGATTTACTCATATCACTTAATCATCAGTTTGATTTACGTTCTTGTATTTTGCCCATAGCAACGCACGGGCTTTTCTGCAGAAGTTCATGATGGACCAAAAATATGACCTCCCTCTATTAGTAGGATAGATATCATATTATTGATTATTGTTGATTCTGTGAAATTTCTTAATACTTGATTGATATGTTTCTAATTAGAGCACACCAGGATGAGGGGATGATAAATGAAACATACTGATTATAAATTTGAAGAGTTCATGGCAACGCACAGGCATTCTACTAGTGGATGAAAGGATGGGACATGCCAGCATTATTGTTAATTCTAAGTCTTTGATAGTACTCCTTCATTCACAAATATAAGATGTTTTAACTTTTTTAAAATCATATCTATATAGACATGTTTTAGTGTGTTTGTTCACTCATTTCAATCTCTGTATGTAATTCATATAAAAATATTTAAAACATAACGATGGTGCTGTTAAACCGAAAGCAAATGCTTTTTTTCCATCTCAGTCCGTATATAGTTCATATTAAAATGTCGAAAACAAAACAACGGTCTTGTTAAACGAAAAGAAAATGGTTTTGATGTAAAAAAACAAATGGTTTTTTCTACATAATTATCCAAAGTTTCACTTGGCTCTGTTTTTTTTTCATCTCCTTTCTTGTCCCTTACTCCAAGTCCAGACTGCAGATCCCTCCTCGATCTCTCTGAGTTTGTATAAATACATGTATGAACAAAAAGGTGTATAAATATGTGTGCACGAGGCCTTATAGCAACCAATTAATTTCCGATTTCCATCCAATGTAAGCATCGAGCTAAGTGGTGATAATGGTGATGGAGAAAAATAGTGGATTTGATCGAGCGGCTTTGGAGGAGGGGGGATTTGATGATTTGCCCCACTTTACATGGGGTTTGATAATTTGCCCTTTGATTGTCTCAATGACAGTGGCGCCGGGCCCTACCAGGTAGCTGTTGGGGAACATAGCAGAAATTCAAAATTTTCTACGCATCACCAAGATCAATCTATGGAGAGACTAGCAACGAGAGAGAGAAGAGTGCATCTACATACCCTTGTAGATCGCTAAGCGGAGGCGTTACAAGAACGCGGATGAAGGAGTCGTACTCGTAGCGATTCAGATCGCGGTTGATTCCGATCTAAGCACCGAACAACGGCGCCTTCGTGTTCAACACACGTGCAGCCCGATGACGTCTCCCGTACCTTGATCCAGCAAGGGGAGAGGGAAAGGTTGGGGAAGACTCCATCCAACAGCAGCACGACGGCGTGGTGGTGGTGGAGGAGCGCGGTACTCCAGCAGGGTTTCGTCAAGCACTACGAGAGACGAGGAGGGAGGGAGGTAGGGCTGCACCTTGGGAGAGAGAGACTCATGTGTTGGGCAGCCCCAAAACCTCCACTATATATAGGGGGAAGGGAGAGGGGGAGGCGCCCTAGAGTTTCCCCTGGGGGGCGGCGGCCAGGGCAGGTGGGATCTCCTCTTTGGGTGACTTGGCCCCCAAGCCAGGAGGTGGGAACCCTAGATGGGGCGCCCCAAACCGCCTGGTCACGTGGGAATAGGTGAGGGGGGCGCACAGCCCCTTAGTGGGCTGGTTTGCCCCCTCCCCTTGGCCCATGAAGCCCCCCCCCCCCAACATTTGCCGGGGCTCCCGAAACACCTTTCGGTCATGCTGGTCATCACCCGGTACCTCCGGAACACTTTCGGACTCCGAAACCCTTCGTCCAATATATCAATCTTCACCTCTGGACCATTTCGGGACTCCTCGTGACGTCCGGGATCTCATCCAGGACTCCGAACAACATTCGGTAACCACGTACATACCTTCCCTATAACCCTAGCATCATCGAACCTTAAGTGTGTAGACCCTACGGGTTCGGGAACCATGCAGACATGACTGAGACAACTCTCCGGCCAATAACCAACAACGGGATCTGGATACCCATGTTGGCTCCCACATGTTCCACGATGATCTCATCGGATGAACCACGATGTCAAGGATTCAATCAATCTCGTATACAATTCCCTTTGTCTACGGGTATAGTACTTGCCCGAGATTCGATCGTTGGTATGCCGATACCTTGTTCAATCTCGTTACCGGCAAGTCTCTTTACTCGTTTCGTAACACATCATCCCGTGATCAACTCCTTGATCACATTGTGCACATTATGATGATGTCCTACTGAGTGGGCCCAGAGATACCTCTCCGTCACACAGAGTGACAAATCCCAGTCTCGATTCGTGCCAACCCAACAGACACTTCCGGAGATACCCGTAGTGCACCTTTATAGCCACCCAGTTACGTTGTGATGTTTGGTACACCCAAAGCATTCCTACGGTATCCGGGAGTTGCAAAATCTCATGGTCTAAGGAAAAGATACTTGACATTTAGAAAAGCTTTAGCATACGAACTACACGATCTTGTGCTAGGCTTAGGATTGGGTCTTGTCCATCACATCATTCTCCTAATGATGTGATCCCGTTATCAATGACATCCAATGTCCATGGTCAGGAAACCATGACCATCTGTTGATCAACGAGCTAGTCAACTAGAGGCTCACTAGGGACATGTTGTGGTCTATGTATTCACACATGTATTGCGGTTTCCGGTCAATACAATTATAGCATGAATAATAGACAATTATCATGAACAAGGAAATACAATAATAACCATTTTATTATTGCCTCTAGGGCATATTTCCAACAGTCTCCCACTTGCACTAGAGTCAATAATCTAGTTCACATCACTATGTGATTGTAATGACACCCATGGGGTTTGATCATATCTCGCTTGTGAGAGAGGTTATTAGTCAACGGATTTGAACCTTTCAGATCCATGTGTGTTTTGCAAATCTCTATGTCATCTCCTAGATGCAGCTACCACGCTATATTTGGAACTATTCCAAACAACTGTTCTACTATACGAATCCGGTTTACTACTCAGAATAATCCAGATTAGTGTCAAAGTTTGCATCGGTGTAACCCTTTACGACGAACTCTTTTACCACCTCCATAATCGAGAAAATTTTCTTAGTCCACTAGTTACTAAGGATAAGTTTGACCGCTGTCCTGTGATCCATTCCTGGATCACTCTTGTACCCCTTGACTGACTCATGGCAAGGCACACTTCACGTGCGGTACACAACATAGCATACTGTAGAGACTACGTCCGAAGCATAGGGGACGACCTTCGTCCTTTCTCTCTCTTCTGCCGTGGTCATGTCTTGAGTCTTACTCAATACTCACACCATATAACATAGCCAAGAACTCCTTCTTTGCTGATCTATTTTGAACTCCTTCAAAATCTTGTCACGGTATGTATTCATTTGAAAGTACTATTAAGCGTTTTGATCTATCCTTATAGATCTTGATGCTCAATGTTCAAGTAGCTTAATCCAGGTTTTCCATTGAAAAACACTTTTCAAACAACCCTATATGCTTTCCAGAAATTCTACATCATTTCCGATCAACAATATGTCAACAACATATACTCATCAGAAATGCTATAGTGCTCCCACTCACTTCTTTGGAAATACAAGTTTCTCACAAACTTTGTATAAACCCAAAATCTTTGATCATCTCATCAAAGCGTATATTCCAACTCTGAGATGCTTACTCCAGTCCTTAGAAGGATTGCTGGAGCTTTGCACACTTGTTAGCATCTTTCAGGATTGACAAAACCTTCTAGTTGTATCACATACAACCTTTCCTCAAGAATATCGTCGAGGAAACAAAGTTTTGACATCCTATCTGCAAGATTTCATAAATCATGCAGTAATTTCTAATATAATTCCAACAGACTCTTAGCATCGCTACGAATGAGAAAGTCTCATTGCAGTCAACTCCTTGAACTTGTCGAAAAACATCTTAACGACAAGTTGAGCTTTCTTAATGGTGACACTTACCATCATTGTCCGTCTTTCTTTTAAAATCCATCTGTACCCAACATCCTTACGACCATCAAGCAGTTCTTCCAAAGTCTATACTTTGTTTTCATACATGGATCCTCTCTCGGATTTTATGGTCTCGAGCCATTCGTCGAAATCCGGGCCCACCATCGCTTATCCATAGCTCGTAGGTTCATTGTTGCCTAGCAACATGACCTCCAAGACAGGATTACCGTACTACTCTGAAGCAGTACGCGTCCTTGTCGACCTGCGAGGTTCGGTAGTGACTTGATCCGAAGTTTCATGATCACTATCATCAGCTTCCACTTCAATTGGTGTAGGTGCCACAGGAACAACTTCCTGTGCCCTGCTACACACTGGTTGAAGTGATGGTTCAATAACCTCATCAAGTCTCCACCATCCTCCCACTCAATTCTTTCGAGAGAAACTTTTCCTCGAGAAATGACCTGATTCTAGAAACAATCACTTTTGCTTCCGGTACTGAGACTGGTGGTATACCCAACTGTTTTGGGTGTCTTATGAAGATGCATTTATCCGCTTTGGGTTCGAGCTTATCAGCCTGAAACTTTTTCACATAAGCGTCACAGCCCTAAATTTTTAAGAAACGACCACAGTTCATAAGGTGTCATCTCAACGGAATTACGTGGTGCCCTATTTAAAGTGAATGCGGTTGCTCTAAGGCCTAACCCATGAACGATAGTGGTAATTCGATGAGAGACATCATGGTATGCCTCATATCCAATAGGGTGCATCTATGATGTTCGGACACACCATCACACTATGGTGTTCCAGGCGGTGTTAGTTGTGAAACAATTTCCACAATGTTTTAATTGTGTACCAAACTCGCAACTCAGATATTCATCTCTATGATCATATCATAGACATTTTATCCTCTTATCATGAAGATTTTCAACTTCACTCTGAAATTACTTGAACCTTTCAATACTTCAGACTTGTGTTTCATCAAGTAAATATCCTCAACATCTACTCAAATTATCTGTGAAGTAAGAACACAACGATATCCACTGCGTGCCTCGACACTCATTGGACAACACACATCAAAATGTATTACTTCCAACAACTTGCTTTCTTGTTCCATCTTACTGAAAAACGAGGCTTTCAGTCATCTTGCCCATGTGGTATGATTTGCATGTCTCAAGTGATTCAAAATCAAGTGAGTCCAAACGATTGATCTGTATGGAGTTTCTTCATGCGTACATACCAATAGACATGGTTCGCATGTCTCAAACTTTTCAAAAACTGTGTGAGTCCAAAGATCCATCAAGATGGAGCTTCTTCATGCGTTTTATACCAATATGACTTACATGGCAGTGCCACAAGTAGGTGGTACTATCATTATTATCTTATACCTTTTGGCATGAACATGTGTATCACTACGATCGAGATTCAATAAACCATTCATTTTAGGTGCAAGACCATTGAAAGTATTATTCAAATAAACAGAGTAACCATTATTCTCCTTAAATGAATAACACTATTGTGATAGACATAATCCAATCATGTCTATGCTCAACGCAAACACCAAATAACAATTATTTAGGTTTAACACCGATCCCGATGGTAGAGGGAGCGTGCGATGTTTGATCACATCAACCTTGGAAATACTTCCAACACATATCGTCACCTCGCCTTTAGCTAGTCTCCGTTTATTATGTAGCCTTTTATTTCGAGTTACTAATACTTAGCAACCAAACCGGTATCTATTACCATGGTGCTACTAGGAGTACTAGTAGAGTACACATTGATATAATGTATATTCAATATACTTCTGTCGACCTTGTCTGCCTTCTTATCTACCAAGTATCTAGGGTAATTCTGCTCCAGTGACCGTTCCCCTTATTACAGAAGCACTTAGTCTCGGCTTTGGGATTCAACCTTGGGTTTCTTCACTAGAGCAGCAGCTGATTTGCCGTTTCATGAAGTATCCCTTCTTGCCCTTGCCCTTCTTGAAACTATTGGTTTCATTAACCATCAAAAATTGATGCTCCTTCTTGATTTCTACTTTCGTGGTGTCAAACATCACGAATATTTCAAGGATCATCATATCTATCCCTGATATGTTATAGTTCATCACGAAGCTCTAGTAGCTTGGTGGCAATGACTTTGGAGAAACATCACTTTCTCATCTGGAAGATCAACTCCCACTCGATTCAAGTGATTGTTGTACTCAGACAATCTGAGCACAAGCTCAACGATTGAGCTTTTCTCCCTTAGTTTGCAGGCTAAGAAAATCGTCGGAGGTCTTATACCTCTTGACGTGGGCACGAGCCTGAAATCCCAATTTCAGCCCTCGAAACATCTCATATGTTCCGTGATGTTTTGAAATCGTCTTCGGTGCCTCAATTCTAAACCGTTTAACATCACTGAACTATCATGTAGTCATCAAAACGTGTATGTCAGATGTTCGCAACATCCACAGACGACGTTCGAGGTTCAGCACACTGAACGGTGCATTAAGGACAGAAGCCTTCTACGCAGCAATGAGGACAATCCTCAGTTTACGGACCCAGTCCGCATAATTGCTACTATCAATTTTCAACTAAATTTTCTCTAGGAACATATCTAAAACAGTAGAACTAAAGCGCGAGCTACGACATAATTTGCAAAAACCTTTTGACTATGTTCAGGATAATTAAGTTCATCTATTGAACTCCCACTCAGATAGACATCCCTCTAGTCATCTTAACTGATACATGATCCGAGTCAACTAGGTCGTGTCCGATCATCACGTGAGACGGACTAGTCATCATCGGTGAACATCTTCATGTTGATCGTATCCACTATACGACTCATGTTCGACCTTTCGGTCTTGTCGAGGATATACCCCGCGGTATGACCCGGCCGAAAGTATGACCCGGCCGGACTTGGCGCTTCACCGATGACCAGCAGGAGGAATGGCGACTCACGGGTCTGGCGGTTCACTGGTCAGACGACTCACGAGCCTGGCGACTCACGGATGGCCCTAACGGCGGGTCAGATAGAAGACTAAGCCCAAGGCCTAGAAGGCCGGCTCATGTTATGGTGGGCCGGCTTAAGAGGAAAGGGATGACGAATATTTCCTTTACGAGGAAGCAAGACCGGGACTTGTATTCAACTTGTAAGAGAAGATAGACTAGTCTTAGTCCTACTAGAACTCCACATGTAACCCGCCCCTCTAACTTATATAAGGAGGGACAGGGCTCCCCAAAAAGAGGGACAAGCAAGAAAACAATCTCTAGGGCTAGACACAAAGAGCCGGCTTACCGGCGACTCTCTCATGATCATAATGAGACCTAGCCACAAACAGCATGTAGGGCTATTACCGGATGATGTTTCCCGAGGTCCGAAGCTGTCTAAATCCTTGTCTTGTGTGTTGTGTCCCTCGTCCCGATCAACCCCTTTCAAGCTACCGCATAGATGCGTTGGGCTCGCGACTAAGTCCTGACAATAAGGACATCTGCCGTGACAAATCCACGACAGTTGGCGCCTACCGTGGGGCTTGCGCACAGTGATGTTGAGTTTTTGGAGGGATCTCTCCTAGGGATCGAGAAGCTCATAATGTGATCAGATGAAAAAGAGCCGGCATGAAACAATTGTGCAGGAAGCCTGCTGTCAGCCGGGTTAATTAATCCTGCTCATTAAACTTTGGAAGGATGGATACGAGATTGAGATCGGGATTTAGGGTTACGTCTGTACGCGGCCACAAGTCGCCGAGATCAATCGGAGTTTTTTCCGCAGCAAACGTATTGCAGTATACGTCAATTAGTCCGATTTAGCAACCGGGTCTGATTGCTGCCCTCTGGCGTGAAGACTAAAGCCTGCAGGCAAGCTGATTGACAGAAATTTCTGTTTACCACACGGAGAAGCAAACTCCTCAAGGGTACAGATTCCTGGGCCAATCATTACCTTACAATTGATTTCACATAAGGCTTTTTCAAGTAGCTGCTCACGTCAGTTCCCGGTTTTCAAGTACTATACCTGGCTTTTAAAGAGTCCAGAGATAAATTTCCAACGGGGGCTCGATGCGTCGACCTGCTACCCGAAAAAGTTGCTGCTACTGTTCCCTGTGTTCGCTACTGTGGCAACCCTTAAAAAAAAAAGGGGGCAATGACCCAGACGCGGATACGGCTGCGGCCCAGTTTTTTCGCTACAGTGATTTTCCTCAAGCCGGCCTACCTCCTGCTGTGGTTCTGTTGGGGTTCGCCTCGCCGGCGCCAGTCCGCCGCCCTTCCGAGTCGCTGCCACGCCTCCTCTCCCGTCCGAGTCGCCGTCGCGCCTCGCCTCCCCTGGATCGCCATCACCGACCCGTTCCCATCGCCGTCATGGCTCGGATCCATCCGCCTCCACGGCGCTTACCTCGACAAGCACGAGCGCTTGCTCCGCTGTGGCCGGCCACTGGGCCGCCCTTGCCACGTCTGGACTGTCCCGCTTTGAGCCGCCGCCGGAGGGTCTCCCCTCATTGAGTCGTCACACGATGAGCTGCCTGCCCTTGGGTCCAGGGGCGGAGCCAGGATTTAGGCATAGGGGAGGCCAAATGACGATGAAGCCAGACAATATTTTGTGCCTCTCATACTACCCAATAGTTTTATATTGAAGTATCATTCACATTTAGCTTGGCCTGGACACAAAAAAAAATCTTGCAACTGGAGCATGGCTAATATTGTTGAACAATTCCACATACACACCAAGAAGACGAAGTTGATAATCAAGACATTGTGAAATACGATATGAAATGCCAATGCTACAAAACATCGTCATATGAAAATTTAAGATATACGAACTAGAATAATTTTGTATTAGCAAATACTCCCTTCGTTCCCAAATAATTGTCTTTCTAGCCATCCAAATGGACTACAACATACGGATGTATGTATACATGTTTTAGAGTGTAGGTTCACTCATTTTGCTCCGTATGTAGTCACTTGTTAAAATCTCTAGAAAGACAATTATTTAAGAACGGAGGGAGTAGTTGGCTTTTAGTTTGCCTTTACATAGGCTTGAATGGCAAATCATCACTGATTGTATTAGGAAATTCAGTTTTGCTAAAGCACATCTAGGAAATTTTATTGTTTAGTTAGCAAAAATTGATCAAAATAGCCAGAATACATACCTAGAGAATTAAATCCAACCACTCCTTATCCCCTATACCACCTGGTTGAAGTAGATCGGTTAGTCGTCGTTTGCAGGAGCGCTACAACGACCATCACCGTTTACGAATGCTAGGCGAAGCATTGACAAGTCCGAGCTGCAGCCGGAATAATTGTGAGTGAAGCAGCCTGCGGCGGTGGCATATGAATAAGATCTTATTAAGAGGGAAGGCAAGAGAGGCAGGCCAGCGGCGAAGTCATAGGACAGCAACAGCGCATCGCTAATCCACCCACACGCTAATCACCGAGATAATGCATAGCGCTAGCACACTTGCCGGAGGCTGGGTATGGACTTAGAAAACAACTAACTAATGGGCTTGTTCGTGGGCCTTTTTCCTTTCTCCAGAATCACGTAAAGATAGGGGGGCCAAGCACGTTGTACGTGTAAATCATATCGCTAATTAACCACTATTTACAAATATTTGCTCGATCGTTAGGGGGGGCCAGGCCCCTGCTCGCCCCCCCTGGCTCCGCCACTGCTTGGGTCGACTCGCGTGCGTTTCAAGCTGTTTAAACTGCCGCCTGCGCCTCGCTAGTTTCACCTCGGGCAAACACGGCGCCTCAGGTGAGCGGTCTCGCCTCCGCCGAAGCTCGCCGAGCTTTGAGCCGTCGACACCTCTGGAGTTCCAACCGCGCCGTGTCCAGCTGCCGTCTCCGTTCGTCAAAACTGCATCGGTTTTTGTGTCGTTTCTGCTGTCAACGCTTCCAAGATGCTGCATCCGCGCCGTGCTCGCTTCGCATCCGTGCTACTGGTCACTATTGCCTCCGCATCAGAGCCGTCGTGTGGACATGCTAGCAAGTTGAGGATGTTCCTGTATACACTGCAAACGATCTTGAGTATTCTTTCATAAGAGCATGGTTAATAAGATAGCCTGTTGCTGGCTATATGCCAATGCCATGTCACTTAAAGTTTCTACATAAAAGCACACTAGTATAATAGATTGGCTCTAAACTAGCTACTAGTATTTAAAGCTTGCATGTGGAGGAGGGAAAGAGATACACGTGATTGGTGGAAAGGAGGTCACCCACCTGCATGCAGGTTTCTTTTCTTGTTTCCTGTGTTGGAGCCGGCGATTGATGAAGCGCCCGCTTCCTTCTCTTTCTTGCCTTCTCTCTCCTCCTGCTATGATTTTGATGATGTGGAATAACTTATAGCCAGCTGACTGAACTCTATTATACTTGCTCTAAATGCTGGTGTGGACCGATGGTCAAAGGTGACCTGTTGTCGTAAAAGTGATTTGTTGTCACTGTTGTTTTGATATTACACGGATGTGAGCTCTACAAGTTAGCTGCAACCCGAAGGAGTAAAACCCGTGGTCGCAAACAGTCGTCGCGTACAGCTCCGAGTCACCAGCCTCACGTCACCAACTGCGGGCTGCCACCGCCGCCTCTATGTCTGCTCCGCTGCTTCTGTGATTTACCGCTGTTTTTTTTTGAACAGTGGTCGGGTCCAGAAGGACCCGGAGCTTTCATTAATTCCCAGCAGTTGTAGTACAAAGCTCAGACCAGGACCCAAAGGAAAATAAAACTACATCATAGTCCCTGAAACTTACAAGGAGGACCCTATCCAGAGAATCAAGATTACAATCAAGTCCAAATATCAACTCTAGCACAGATCCAGTCTTGCCATCACCGGGGACAAAACCACTTGGGATCACCGGACCGCCACCACTCCATCTCCGGCAGAAGACGGAAGAGGAAGACTCCATACCGAAGCTGAATAGCTGCCTCCCTAAAGGCATCAAGCCGGGAGGAAGAAACGAAGCCAACGCAGACACCATGGCTTCACGGGGCCGCTATTCGGCCAGAAAGGTCGCCGGAGAGGCGGCAGAGACCGGCAGCAACAGTGCACGCCGTAGCTCCACCCCAGGCACCGACGAGAATATGCACCAGCCCAATCGAGGGAATTTGCTCTGCACCTCGTCCTATTTCCGTTCCCACCACCACGACAGCAACGAGAAGATAGGACTAAGCGATGGCCATCCTCGAAATCAGGGACGAGATCGAGCTTATTGGAGAAGCTGGAGTCAGATCCGCATCCCGCGGCTTCTCTCCACCACGGAGAGCAGCCGGTAAGCGAATCTGAACGGCGTCCGGCGCCGCTCGTAAGCGCCGACGCAGTGCTTCTACTCGGCATCACGCCATACCCCACGGAGGGAAGTCTAGACCTATCCCTACACTTAATCCTAGACCTACTATATAGAACTGAGACCTGGCATCCTTTCCCAAGCTCGCTCGCGACGGCAGCACCGCCGGAGGAGGAGGGCAAAGGAGCCGGGTGGAGCTTTGCATGTGCGACTCTCAAGGGAGGCAGAGGAAAGTAACGTCCGTTGATTTACCGTTGTCACACTGAGAGTCGTTGCCTCCGCTGTCGCAGAACACGCTGCCGCTGCAATTTCTGAGCCGCCGCCATGGTGATGCCTCCGTTTCGCTGCTATGTTGAGCCGCCTCTGCCATGATCAGTCGCCGGGGCTATATTGTGTCGCCGGTCTGCCTGAGCCGACTCCGTCGCGTTGAACGGATCATCCGTCGTCCAACTAAATCAGGTGATATCCATCTAAGTTTATTTTATTAAACATATTATTTTCATCAAAGAACAATTACTTTGGTCTATATATTTTTATGTGCAGCAAAGGTGGTGTCATGTTGTGTCTATGAAGTGTACGTCAGCACCATCACGCACCGGCATCTGCACCCCCTTACTGATGGAACAGGTGTGCACAAGTCGCCGCCCGTGAAGCTTAATCTACATCAACCTGTCGGAGCCGCGTTGAGCCGCCCTTGTCGCTTTGAGCCACCGGGGTTGTATTAAGTTGCCAGTCTGCCTGAGCCGCCGAAACTATATTGAGTCGCTGGTCTGCCTGAGCCACCTCTGTCGCGATAAACGGATCATCCATCGTCCGAACAAATCAGGTGATATCCATCCAAATTTGTTTTATTAGCACATGTTGTTTTTGTCAAAGAACAAGTTTATCTTTGCCTTGGTCTGCAATATTGTTTATGCAAGGCAATTATTTATGATAATAAGTGATATTACTCAACGGACTCCCACACCGGCTTACAACGTCGTGGCCGTCTCTCGCGACCATGCCGGCTTACAACAAGAAGGACAACTTGCCCGTCCACACCGGCTTACAACGCCACGGCCGGTTCATCTGTCTGTGCCGCTTCAGATGTTGCGGTCGTCTTTACCGTCCGTCTCTCGCGGCCTGGTCTATATCAACACACCGGGCCGCGCCTGTCTGCGTGAGCTATTCATTGAGTATGAGCAAGTCACTACTTGGGAAACCCGGTTTCTCTTCCAACAAATTGGAGGCAAATTATCATATATTATCAACCGTCATCTACACTGGATGGCTCAATGGGCAGGCGCACAAGTCGCACCACTACAGTTTGGTTAATTTCAAACAGCCAGTTAGAAGGAGCCATTGGCCGAGTTGCTGACACGGCTCATACGGGATCATTTATAACCTGCCGCAGTCACACTACGGGAAACGGATAATTTGCCGTCTGTGGATCACAGACGGCAAAGACCTAAATCCAGACGGCAAAGAGTTTGCCGTCAGAAAGCAGACGACAAACTCAGATGGCAAAGATAAGTCCGCAAAGAATACTTTGCCGTCAGCTTTTCGTCGGGAAGACGACAAAGACTTTGCCGACAGCCAACTATAAATTTGCCATCTACCGCAAAAATAACAGACGGCAAAACCACGTTCTTTGCCGTCAGTCAAAACTTGTTCTTTGCTGTCATCTAGACTAAAGTACAGATGGCAAAGATTGTTTTGCATTTTTCTAAATGACGTCAATGCAAAGAATCTCGCCGGACACATGAACTTCAAATCAAAGAGAGCAGGTTCGCCGTGCTACCTTTCATTCATTCGACACGGCCGTACTATCTTTCATTCATTGTAGGTGGAGTTACAGAGAAGTTACACAGCTGTACTGAAAATTTACAAAAAGGACCCTAGAAAGTAAAAAAAAGCAATCAAGTCCTTCTCCACTTCAGGAACAGGGACTTGACCGTCGGCCGTTCTTCTGGCTGGGGATGCACTGCTGCCGCCTTGCCCTGCTCGCCTGTCCATGCTTGCCGCCTAGCCGCACGGCCCTGCTCACCCGCGCCCTGCTAGCACCGCCCGCCCGAGCGTCGCTCGCAGCGGCCTCCCGCACCGGCTGCCCTGCTAGCGCCGCCCTGCAGCGGCCGTGCCCTGCTCGTGCCGCCCGCCTTGGTGGTTCCTGGAGAAGGAAAGAGGAAGGATTCAGAGACCGGCAAAGCAGAGGAAGGGGCGGCCGGAGGCTTGCCAGCACTGTACCTCCTTGTCCAAGGCGGCGCCCGGTGGTGCAGGCGGAGGCAAGCTCCGGCAGGTGGATGCAGGCGGAGGCGGGGGCGCCCGGTGGCGCGGGCGGACACGAGGGCCGTCGACATTGTCGGCGGCACCGTCGTTGGAGAGCGCCCTCACTTCCGGCGATGGGAGGCGGCGGGGTCCCGCGATGGGATGCGGCGGGGTCCGGCGAGGGGACGCGGCAACGGGGTCCGGCGAGAGGACGCGGCGTCGGTTTCCGGCAAAGCAGAGGCGAGTGGGGATCGAGAGAAGGGAGGCAGGACCGCTGGAGATGGGATCGTGGGTGGGTGGGTGGGGATTTTTTGTGGGTAGGGCGTGGGTGGGGTCTCGGGAGTGAGGATAATGGACGGGTGGAGTGGGTGGTGGGCCAGCGGGTGGGTGTGTCAGGCACGCGTGGTGAGAGAGAGGCAGACACAGTGGATCACGCGCGTGGTGAGAGAGGCGGGCGGCCCGGATCATGCCATGTCATCGATCCGTGGGATCGATCCGTGGCGTGTGTTTTCTCTTTGCCGTCTGCGTTTATATTTATAGACAGCAAAGTCCCGACTTTGCCGTCTGTAAATATAAACGCAGAAGGCAAAGACTTTGCCGTCCCAAAAAAAACACAGACGGCAAATAGCTCACTTCGCCGTCTGTAGAAAAAAAAGCAGACGTCAAAGATTCTTTGCCGTCTGTCGTTTTTTCGCAGACAGCAAAGTGAGCTCTTTGCCGTCTGTAATTTTTTTGGGAGACGGCAAAGTCTATATTACCGTTAGATTTTCTTTGCCGTCTGCTGATGACGGCAAACCATTTCTTTGCCGTCTACCCTGACGAAAAGCTGACGGCAAAGACGCTCCCTGACGGCAAATTAGCAGTTTCCTGTAGTGTCACCTCAACCTTCTGTGGGTTCACATCACGCTATCACCGCCAATGATATACACCTTCCGCTATGGTCAAATATGGAGAATCTCAAGCCAACTCTCCGAGTCATCTTGAGACTTGGGGGCTACAATGGTATGACTCGGCAAAATTAGCCGGTTTCAATAAATTCAAGAACTCCGGGTAATTGAAGGGAAAAATAACCCGGCCCCGGAGATTACTGCTAGATCGATGAAAATTTAAAATCAGAAGATTTCCGGCTCAAAAGAAGGATTCTGGTTTAAAATCCGGTTCAAGAGACATCTTTCTCCCACAAAGCACTGAAGCTCTCAAATCTGGTTCAAAATCCGGCTCAAGGTAAATTTGTCCCTCACAAATTTTTGAAGCTTTCAAATCCGGTTTAAAGTTCCGGTTCAAAAAGAATTAATTTCTTGCAAGTTCGAGTTCTCAGAAAAATTAAAGGTTGCCAAGAAAACTTGCTGCCATGATGCGCGGTTCAAACTTGGGTATCCTGCCTTACGGCTTATCTTAATATGATCACTTGGGGGCTTCCTGCTCATCGAGCATAGCTTTGAGTACCCTCTTGATCGGCGCAATGCCAAAACTTATATGGTCACTTGGGGGCTTCCTGTTCAAATATAGGTCGTATTCGAACCAAAGAGAACATAGCTGTCGAAACCCTTTTGATCGGCACACTACCAAACTCACTAGGGGGCTTCTTGATCATATCCGAATCATAGCTTAACCTCTTTTGGGTCTGACATGGATCGTATTCGAATCATCGTCGTTAAACAACTCTCAAGGTCATTTGGGGGCTTCCTGTTCAAACATAGGTCGTATTCGAACCAAAGAGAACATAGATGTCGGTACCCTCTTGATCGGCAACGCCAAAGCCACTGGTGGCTATATGATCGTATTCGAATCTTAGCTCAACCCCTTTGGAACGGTTTTCTGATCGTATACGAATCAGAAGCCTTAAATATTTTTTAAGTCTTTTTTGCGAACAATTTTGGGTTTGACTTGAGACCTTTTTTTGGATTATATCTCAAAGTTTTAAGCCGGCTTAACTTTTGACTATAAGTCGCCAGCTTATGACAATCATCATCTATGTGGAAGCATTAGCTTTTAAGGATTGGGTTATCACCCTTACTGCACAGGTCATGTAAACTGGCAGTACAAATTCAATATCACAGTGGTTATATGTGAGGTATTATGACCCGCCCTGCGGCAAACCGCCAAGGGTTCTTGTGATCTACTTGTGTGCAGGGTAAGACTACAATTGGGTGGTTACCCGTCCTGGCTCTTGACGTTAAGTCGCTAGGGCATATGTTGTGTAAACTCTATGCAGAATTTGCAGAACTATGACTTGTATAAATGCTTCAGTCCAAGCTCATCACAGAAATTGGTGTCTCAAAAGGGTTATCAATTATTGATTTTCTCAAGGGCTATAGGCCACCGGGTTACAAAAATTCTGGCTTACAATGAATGCGCATTAAGTCGTCATCGGCCAACAGCCGTCAGGTATTTAAACTCCGGATTTACTTGTCAACCGATGAGGTATTCAAATCTTTAATAGCCAAAACTGGCTGGATTTTCATGATGATATTGAATGATTGAGGTTTTCATACCAGATTATATTATTCAAATCTTGAATAGCCAACATGGCTGGATTTCTATTGTGATTATCAAATAACCAATGTTATGATTGAGGTTTTCAAAGTTGCTTTAGCGCAACGACTATTATTTTTATCAATGGGTATGATTTATTTTACAATGGAGGAAATAGTCCCGAGTCACTGCAGGCTTACGACCCGACACTTGGGGGCTACATTATTCAAATTGAGGTTCATCAAATATGCAAGTCTCATGTCGCTACAAGCATGCACCATAACACTTGGGGGCTAATGCAAAGTCATTTTTGCTCACCTCGTTGAAGACCCGACTCATCACATCGTAATGAGCCGGCCCTTGGGGGCTACCAATTGCTCCTGTCAACAGTTCAAGGTACACAAGTCTTAATCCATTATATTGAAGGATCCATTGCTCAATTGGTAAAGCACAAAGCTCTTAACCTTGTGGACGTGGGTTCAAGCCCCATGGTGGAGATTACATCATATGATGTTATTATCAATGAATTTATACAAAGTCCCAGCTCAAGTAATATCGTACTGAGCCGGCCCTTGGGGGCTACACGTTGCTGCTCCAGTTTACATGATAATATTTACAAAGTCCCTGCTCATTATTGCATAATGACCCGGCCCTTGGGGGCTACACTGGTTGAAGTTTTATGAGCATAAGGCAATTACAAGTCCCAGGTTGCTGCAAGCATGACAACCCGACACTTGGGGGCTACAGGTGATATACATATAAGGGGGACAAATCTTCAAATTCTCAGTTTTGAGCAGGTCAGATTGACCCGGTGTTTGCAACAATCATGATCCGGTGTCACCAATAATTATGACCCGTCGTCGGCAGCAGTTATGACCCGGTGCTATCAATATTTACAAGCCGACAATTTTGGCAGTTATAACTAGCCAGCCTCTACATCTTTAAACCGGCGGATCACCAGATGAATTTTGAGTCCAATATGTTTATTAAGCCAGAGCTTTGGAAACCGACTCAAATGGATTATTTCTTATAATATTTCTCAACAAGAGACCAATGTCAGCAAATTGACTCTGAAGCTGGCCTGTTGACCTGGATGTCTCAAAGGAAGTATCTGGATCTTTTGCATTGAAAAAGTTGAAGCATATCTGTTAAAGAAGATTTTTCTATGAGGTTATGGACATATTTATATCAACAAGGAAATGACAAGGACTTAAAGATGTTCAGGTGCCGGCTTACAAGAATATTTAACCCGGAGTGCAACCTGTCAAATTTGTTCTTGAGTTGTTTTGCAGGATCAGTTTAACATGGATAAATCCAAATTAAACTGGGGGCTAATGTCGGGGATATACCCCGCGGTATGACCCGGCTGAAAGTATGACCCGGCCGGACTTGGCGCTTCACCGATGACCCGCAGGAGGACTGGCGACTCACAGCTCTCGCGGTTCACTGGTCAGACGACTCACGAGCCTGGCGACTCACGGATGGCCCTAACGGCGGGTCAGATAGAAGACTAGTCCCAAGGCCTAGAAGGCCGGCTCATGTTATGGTGGGCCGGCTTAAGAGGAAAGGGATGACGAATATTTCCTTTACGAGGAAGCAAGACCGGGACTTGTATTCAACTTGTAAGAGAAGATAGACTAGTCTTAGTCCTACTAGGACTCCACATGTAACCCGCCCCTCTAACTTATATAAGGAGGGGCAGGGCTCCCCAAAGAGGGACAAGCAAGAAAACAATCTCTAGGGCTAGACACAAAGAGCCGGCTTACCGGCGACTCTCTCATGATCATAATGTGACCTAGCCACAAACAGCATGTAGGGCTATTACCGAATGATGTTTCCCGGAGCACGAAGCTGTCTAAATCCTTGTCTTGTGTGTTGCGTCCCTCGTCCCGATCAACCCCTCTCAAGCTACCGCATAGATGCGTTGGCCTCGCGACTAAGTCCTGACACTAAGGACATCTGCTGTGACAAATCCACGACAGGTCTCTTGTGTTCCGAGGCCATGTCTGTACATGCTAGGCTCGTCAAGTCAACCTAAGTGTTTCGCGTGTGTAAATCTGGCTTACACCCGTTGTATGTGAACGTTAGAATCTATCACACCCGATCATCACGTGGTGCTTCGAAACAACGAACTTTCGCAACGGTGCACAGTTAGGGGGGAACACTTTCTTGAAATTATTATGAGGGATAATCTTATTTACTACCGTCGTTCTAAGCAAATAAGATGCATAAACATGATAAACATCACATGCAATCAAAAAGTGACATGATATGGCCAATATCATTTTGCTCCTTCTGATCTCCATCTTCGGGGCTCCATGATCATCATCATCACCGGCATGACACCATGATCTCCATCATCATGATCTCCATCATCGTGTCTCCATGAAGTTGTCTCGCCAACTATTACTTCTACTACTATGGCTAACGGTTTAGCAAAGAAGTAAAGTAATTACATGGCGTTATTCAGTGACACGCAGGTCATACAATAAATAAAGACAACTCCTATGGCTCCTGCCGGTTGTCATACTCATCGACATGCAAGTCGTGATTCCTATTACAAGAATATGATCAATCTCATACATCACATATATTTCATTCATCACATCCTTCTTGGCCATATCACATCACATAACATACCCTGCAAAAACAAGTTAGACGTCCTCTAATTGTTGTTTGCATGTTTTACGTGGCCGCTATGGGTTTCTAGCAAGAACGTTTCTTACTTACGCAAAAGCCACAACGTGATATGCCAAATGCTATTTACCCTTCATAAGGACCCTTTTCATTGAATCCGATCTGACTAAAGTGGGAGAGACTGGCACCCGCTAGCCATCTTATGCAACAAGTGCATGTCAGTCGGTGGAACCTGTTTCACGTAAGTGTACGTGTAAGGTCGGTCCGGGCCGCTTCATCCCACAATACCGTCGAAACAAGATAGGACTAGTAACGGTAAGCATATTGAACAAAATCAACACCCACAACAACTTGTGTTCTACTCGTGCATAGAATCTACGCAATAGACCTAGCTCATGATGCCATTGTTGGGGAACGTAGCAGAAATTCAAAATTTTCTACGCATCACCAAGATCAATCTATGGAGAGACTAGCAACGAGAGAGAGGGGAGTGCATCTACATACCCTTGTAGATCGCTAAGCGGAAGCGTTACAAGAACGCGGATGAAGGAGTCGTACTCGTAGCGATTCAAATCACGGTAGATTCCGATCTAAGCGCCGAACAACGGCGCCTCCGCATTCAACACACGTGCAGCCCGATAACGTCTCCCGTGCCTTAATCCAGCAAGGGGAGAGGGAGAGGTTGGAAAAGACTCCGTCCAGCAGCAGCACGACAGCGTGGTGGTGGTGGAGGAGCGTGGTACTCCAGCAGGGCTTCACCAAGCACTACGAGAGACGAGGAGGGAGAGAGGTAGGGCTGCGCCTTGGGAGAGAGAGACTCATGTGTTAGGCAGCCCCAAAACCTCCACTATATATAGGGGGAAGGGAGAGGGGGAGGCGCCCTAGGGTTTCCCCTAGGGGGGGCGGCGGCCAGGGCAGGTGGGATCTCCCCTTTGGGTGACTTGGCCCCCAAGCCAGGAGGTGGGAACCCTGGATGGGGCGCCCTAAACCCCCTGGTCACGTGGGAATAGGTGAGGGGGGCGCACAGCCCCTTAGTGGGCTGGTTTGCCCCCTCCCCTTGGCCCATGAAGCCCCCCCCCCCCAACACTTGCCGGGGCTCCCGAAACACCTTTCGGTCATGCTGGTCATCACCCGGTACCTCCGGAACACTTCCGGACTCCGAAACCCTTTGTCCAATATATCAATCTTCACCTCCGGACCATTCCGGGACTCCTCGTGACGTCCGGGATCTCATCCGAGACTCCGAACAACATTCGGTAACCACGTACATACCTTCTCTATAACCCTAGCGTCATCAAACCTTAAGTGTGTACACCCTACGGGTTCGGGAACCATGCAGACATGACCGAGACAACTCTCCGGCCAATAACCAATAGCGGGATCTGGATACCCATGTTGGCTCCCACATGTTCCATGACGATCTCATCGGATGAACCACGATGTCAAGGATTCAATCAATCCCGTATACAATTCCCTTTGTCTACCGGTATAGTACTTGCCCGAGATTTGATCGTCGGTATGCCGATACCTTGTTCAATCTCGTTATCGACAAGTCTCTTTACTCGTTCCATAACACATCATCCCGTGATCAACTCCTTGATCACATTGTGCACATTATGATGATGTCCTACCGAGTGGGCCCAGAGATACCTCTCCGTCACACGGAGTGACAAATCCCAGTCTCGATTCGTGCCAACCCAACAGACACTTTCGGACATACCCATAGTGCACCTTTATAGCCACCTAGTTATGTTGTGACGTTTGGTACACCCAAAGCATTCCTACGGTGTCCGGGAGTTGCACAATCTCATGGTCTAAGGAAAAGATACTTGACATTTAGAAAAGCTTTAGCATACGAACTACACGATCTTGTGCTAGGCTTAGGATTGGGTCTTGTCCATCACATCATTCTCCTAATGATGTGACCCCGTTATCAATGACATCCAATGTCCATGGTCAGGAAACCATGACCATCTATTGATCAACGAGCTAGTCAACTAGAGGCTCACTAGGGACATGTTGTGGTCTATGTATTCACACATGTATTGCGGTTTCCGGTCAATACAATTATAGCATGAATAATAGACAATTATCATGAACAAAGAATTACAATAATAACCATTTTATTATTGCCTCTAGCGCATATTTCCAACAGTAGCCTCTCAGGGGGGCAAATTATCAAATGGAGAAGTAAAGTGGGGCAAAAGATCCAATTTTCCCGACAGGGCGACGGAGGTTTCCTAAAAAAACGTCCGTTACGGAGAGCGCCAAGGTCAACGCCGCCCCGCTCCTGCGGCTCAAGGAGGCGCCGGTGGTGCTCAAGCTCCCGCTGCCAGCGAGTACGCGGCGGTCGTGACATTCTCCATGTTCGGCGAGCCCAAGATCGGCTACATGGTCAAGGCAGGAGCGGACGGAGGCGGAGGCAGCGCCATGCGATGGGGAAGCGTGATCAGCAACAAGGTACGGGCAGCCGCCGGCGAGTATGATGCGGCGACTGTAGAAATTATGAGATGATTGGATATTTGTGTTGTTTCTATAGTATTGATCTGACCCTCATATGGGGTATATATAAAATACACGAGGGCGTAGAGGCTTGGAGTACAAGATAAGTAATACATGGTTTAAACCTATTCAATCTACTCCTTATCTCTATCTTTAAACCCAAACTATATTCTAACATTCCCCCTCAGTCGTAGCGGGAGTGAAACGGACGTTTGCGACTGGATTTGAAGTATCGTGCTCGCGTTGTCTTCTCCGCTTCACCATCATCACCTGCATCTCTGATGGGTCGACACCCGGGGCGGTGACTGCGTCCCCTTCCGATGCCTTCCTTGTCTCTCCTCTATTCCCTCCCGCAGTCACAACGGGAGAGGCGTGGATGCTAGTGACGACTCGGACGCTGTTGACTGGAGTTGTTGCCGATGAGTTGTTGTAGACGTAGCCATTAAAAGCCAATTTGGTGCTCAACCACTTCCAAGTTTTGAAATTCATCCTTGTGCTAACTAAACCTGGTGACATCACGAAAACCCCAATGGTGTGTTACGTAGGCGTGCAAATGAGTCTGTCGTGAAATGCAAGCTTTACCTTACTTTGTTTCACTAATATGCACATTATTGTTGTGGCCGCTTTATGTAGAAATGAGAACTCAACATGTAGATTTGTTGTGTACGTGGGGGTGAGTGCGTCGTGTCTGACATGCTTGTCCAGTACTTTTAACTAGTCGTTTGCATTGCATTGAGATGATAGTTTTCTTTTAATATACACTATGAACATATGGGTTGCTCATATCTCTTGAAATAAGCATCTTGAATTGGCGACATTCTTACCTTGCATTATTTTTAAACTTGCCTTTCGACACACTTCACATCGATGAGATGGTGACAGGGAACAATGGATTTGATCTAGACGAGTTGGCGAAGGGGCGACAATTTTGCATTGATATGCTAATATGCACATTTCTGTTGTAGCCGCACTTCAACGACTTTCCAAATTGCTTAATACCATCCACATCACATATGTTCTCAAGCCACTGCTCAACATGTACAATTTTTATGTGTGTGCGGCTTGAATGTCCCTTGCCTTGTACTTTTAGCCCGTTGTGGCATCATTTGAGTTGGTAGACATTTGAATTAAAAAGTGAAAAATATAATTGTTTGTATTTCTAGAGCTAAGCATCTTGAAACCGTTGTGCTCCTCGGAAACAGTATTCCAGAACTGCACTAATATTCTTACTTCACTTTATGTTCATATTTGCCTTTCAATACAATAAGTAAAATGCAGTTTTGATGATATATAGAGAAACATCGGGTAATGCATAACAAATGTTCAACTTCCGACTTGTTCATAAAGAAACACTACACTGTTTTTAGAAAAGACACCCAAATGGCACCTTTAGATCTGATAATTAACAAAGAAAACAATAGCCAGTACAATGAAAAGACAACTGGATGCAAAACGATCAGTAGAAGTAAAATAAAAACTATACTAGCTTTTTCTTCTTTTGGTTGTACGTCGCCCATTGGAAATTGAAAATTGAACTGAATCAACAGTAGAGGTAATAGACATCCGCAAACACCGACTTCTGCAAGGAAGATTGAGAGGAAAACATGTTTGTATTACAAACTGAATTTTTGTCACACAAAGATGCTTCAAAAATACCAATACATGCATGCCCTAACAAAACATAGAAAAATGGTTTCCTCGGCATGTTTGTTTCAAAAGCTAACATAGAAAATCATTTTTAATGATGTATAACAATGATAAACTAGAAAAATTCGTTGCACCTAAATAATTCATAACATACTGAAAAACTAATTAGTTTGTGTGAAGAACACATATTGGCACTAAAACTTCCTTTTGGACGGTAATTTACTTTTTTTGTGCATGCCTAAATTTTTTACAAAGGCATTTTTAGTGATATGGATGCAAATATACACTTGCTTTTTCATCGGATCAATTCCACAAAATCTGATATGTTCAACTTATCATTGTTGTGAGGAGAAAAGAAGTTCATTCTTAATATTTTATAAAGATGTTTAGCGATGCATGAAACCTACCTCATGCAGGAGGTTTTGTCTAGTCAGGCTCTTAAGTATACTGCACAACAGCTGCATTTGTTTTTTACTTTGTATATTAGTTTTGTCCATGTTTTTTGAAGTTTGACCAAGTTTATATCCCCCTGTTTCAGAATATAATATGTATTAGTATTTTCGGAAGCCAAATTTGGGCATGTTTACCCCACAGAAAAAGTTGTGCATGTTTGACCAAGTTTTTAGAAATATTTTCATTTTTATTGATTCTGGGTTTTGATTTTGATATTTTATTCTAAAATCTCGGCCAAACATGCGTATGTTTGACTTTGACAGAAATCTATATACTGGAACATGGGAAGTAGAAGAAAAAGGTCAACCTTCCCAATAGAAAATCAATATTAATAGATCCATCATGAAATATATTTATCACATTGTATTTATTTTCTATTATAGATGTTGCTACTTATTAAAATAATATGATCAAAGTTACAAAGTTTGATTCAAGACAAAACCAGTATGCAAAATAAAACAAACAAAGGTTGAAGGCAGCATATCGAAGTTATTGAAGATCCGGACGAAAAATGCAAACGGTGCAAATTTTATAATAATATTTCATACTCGGACCGAAAAAAGACAAATACGTTCACTGAAACACAGGCCGAGTTCTTTTGACCTGGGGTCGGCAATTTTTTTCGTGTGTAGCTTACAAATCACGGTAATTTTTAGAATGCAACTTTACAGATCCGTAGTGAACATGAATACGTTTTTGCAAAAAATAAGATTTTTTTCTGAAACTTGAAGATACCTTTTTCAATTTTTTTTGTAATAACGGGCATTCTATCGTGCTTATAATTCTCTTAAGGGCATATACAATGCACACGCTTAGATCCCACCCGATTTGGCAACTGACTGTTTCAATCCCAGCATCGGCCGGCATTAGGCCGGCATCGCTGCCTTAAGAAGAGTCGGACGCTTAGGCTAATTTGTTGTAGATTGTTGCCGTTTTTTTAATAATTCCAAGCGCCTGTTTAGGCGGCTGTGCGTTGGAAACTCAGATCTGTTCCATCGGTACTTAATCAGATCCACCGTATTTCTTTTTTACTCGCCTAGTTAAGAGGCTGTGCGTTGGAGATGCCCTAATAAATCTTCAGATCATATCTGCGTGAGTTATCTTTGACTGTAGACCGTTAGAGCAACTCTAGCAGTTCCTGCATCCCGCCGGCCCGCAAAACGCGTTTGCAGTTCGCGCAAAACAGCTTTTACGGGTCGGCTTGGGCTGACACAGATGCAGACCCCCCAAACAGATCCGTAAAAAAGTATATTCGTGGAATATTCTTTTTTATGGGTTTACTTTTTGCGCTGCTGCATCCGCATATCATCAGCCCGCAAATATCAAATAGAACATAATTCAACAATCGAAAACAAACTGAATTATTCCAATCAAACATAATACAATAATCATTCGCATTACAAATAATTATTTAAATAACCATAGCAAACTTAAATAGTGCAATACAAAATTTGTCATAAATACAAATACAAATGAATACAAAAATAAGTCACTGTTCAGCCCTTTGCCAATGGTGCCCAATGAGATCTTCCTGAAGTTGAAAGTGGGTGTCTGCATTTTCAATCTCCTTGTATGTCTGAAGGAAAGCTCTAATGCGGTTTGGGTCTCTTGCTGGTTTGACACGGCTACCCATATTGTCGTAAAAGAATTCTAAGTTCAATCCTCTCTCATCTTCAAGAATCATATTGTGCAGGATAATACATCATGTCATTATGTTCTTTAAGGTTTTTCTATCCCAAAAACGAGCAGGACCACGGACAATGGCAAACCTAGATTGCAAAACACCGAATGCTTTTTCAATGTCTTTTCGGGCTGCCTTGCACCCTTGCAAATTCACACATTGTTTTTTTGTTTTGGGTTCTTTGATGCTCTTGATAAATGTGCACCAAGAAGGGTATATACCATCTGCAAGATAGTACCCTTTTGTGTATTCATGGCCATTGATAGTGTAGTTGTAAGCAGGAGCATCACCACTAGCAAGCCTAGCAAACAAATGAGACCATTGCAATATGCAATCACCCGCATAGCTGCGGAGATTTTTTGATATGCACTAAATCCCTTTAAACCCGCGACATTTCTTCTTTGAGTAAAATACCAGCAATTTGTCTCGCAAGCTTCAACGATTTTCACAAAGAGGGATCGGCGCATTCGGTACCTTCTCCGAAAGAGGTGCGGAGGATATGTAGGATTCTCCGCGAAATAGTCTTGCATCAACATCTCGTCGGTGCTCGTCTTCATGCTCCTTCACGGCAAGCGCCATGACTAATGTTTGCTGCCGGAAGTTCGCAAGCATGCTCTCAACATCCGAGTCGTCCGAATCGGACGAATCAGATAGCAAGAACTTCTCGCACGGGGTCAACTCCATCTACACGCACACCGGCGCGTCAATCTACTACGCAGCTCGCAAAAATCACAAAAAAGGGACTCACCGGTGGCGGCTGATCCCGTGGCGGCGACGAGGGGGTGCGCTCGACGGTGGTCGATCCTCGGCGGCGGCGGCGACGGGGGGCGGCTCTTCTCGCCGGGTCCGGAGAGACGGTGCAGCGGCTCGACACGGGAGGTTGTGGGGCGGCCCCGGGGCGCGATTCCCCCGCAGATATGGCCGGAATAGCCGGCGGCGGGTGGCGAAAGCAAAGGGCGGGTGGCGGCGGAAGGAGGGGAAAAACGCGCGGGCTGAAATGTCCCTCCCGCCAACTGCTTCTCTCCGATGCAGGGCACCGCAACCGCGAGGGGGAAACCCGCGTTTTCCCGGGTTGTGGCGGAGAATTTGCCGCGCCCCCTAAAAATTTTTACGGGCCGGGGCAGGATGCAGGGTTTGGTCGGGCAGGCTTTCCGGCCCGTACCCGCATTTTGGCGGTTATTTTACGCGTTGGGAGCGGATGCGGGGTCTGCTAGAGTTGTTCTTAGATAAAGATCCTGCCACCCAAACTGCATCTCGTTGCCCTATACCAACCCCACACAAACTGCCGTCTCTCCCGGCGCCGCCGCCTCGACGGTGCCAGGGAACCCGGCGGCGCCCCCTCCTTCCTCTCCTCGCCGAATCCGTTTTCTACTCCTCCACGGTCCCTTCTTCATCACCGGGACGTTGACGCCCGGGCCCAGCGCACCGCCGCTCCTCTGCCACAGCGGCCAGGGTGCGTTGTTCCTCCAAGGCTAGTTGTTTGGTCCCCTTGCACCCGGTCGTTCAAAGCAAGGGTTGTTCGTCTCGATCTCTTAACTTACGAGGTACCTACTCATCTCCACTAATTTGAGTAGAAATCTTCGGGATTGACATATTGTACTTGAAGGTATGTGCAGTACTTCCAAGAGAAGAGGGGCTTGAAAAAACAGAGAGAGAAAAAAATGTCAGGCAACAACAGGTCAACAGCAAATTCAGTTTATTTAACAAATACGCTAATAAGTGACTTGGCTAGCTGCAGTGAATTTTAACAAACGTAGAAGTCTTTGATCAAAATATGCACCGTACTTACAAGAGAAGATGAGATTATAAAAATGAGGAGGTTAAAACAGGACAGACAGCAAGAGGTCAACAGCAAAATCAGTCATTAGAGCTGATGTTTTTACTGTATAAAAGGAGTATCAAAGCTGCTAGGGTCACTGCTGGCTTTTAACCCACCCACTACACTGCTGCAGGCCTGCGGTGCGTGATCGCCTTGCCTCAGGCAGTTTCTTGCTTTTGCCAGCAAGGCTACTTGGGTAATTTCTGTCTTGGCAAAGGATCCGAGCAGCCCCTTATATACTTGCAATATCCAAATGACCTTAATTACCTCTAGCAATTGTCTGTCATCTCAGCTAGTTTTTGCATTTTCTGTTCAAGTTAGTTGAGGCGTTTGATGTCACTGGGTTTCTTTTTCTGTACACAGCTTCCATCATAGTATATCGATTCGTCAGATTTGGGATTTTCATGTAAAATTACTTGTATTTTCAGATACCTGCTAGTGTCCAGTATAACAGTTTTTACAACCATATTCTGCTTGTTCAAAAGGGCATTTGGATTGTTTCATTGACTCCAGGGTTGGGAAGATGCAGAATACCAAGCGCAAGCGAAGAAGCAACGACATAGGATGCCTTAATGAAAACAAAAGTGCTAGCAAAACAGTACTTACGCAACGTTAGTCACTGATTCTTCGTCCTTTTATTTCCCTGCAAGTATTTTTACACGGCAAAACTGCTGTAGCACTCACAATTGCTTACCAGTACCATGTTTCCTTAATTAACTAGGACCCATCCATCCAGATATTACTACCTTTGAAGATGGATTTGGTAACTTGCTTAAATCCTCGGAAAGTTCCTCTAGTGAACTCACCAAACAGATTGAGTCGAAACTGTCAGAGAGTGTTGTCTCCCTTGCTTCATTCGTTGGTAATTATATTGTTACATGCCCATTATTTTCCATATCTGTATTTCAGTAATCAATGTCGAAACTATTATAATCTGTAGGGAGTACAGTGCTATTTGAATGCACGGGAATATTTATTGAGAATTTATGTACTGATGCCACAAGTATTCTGACTTCAGCTAATATAGTTGGGTCTTCAGATTCTGAGATCACTGATAACTTGACGGTTGGTACTGCAAACTTCTCTCTACTTTTCTTTGCCTATGAATAATAGTATCATCCTGTTCACCTATTCTTGGTTTATCGATGCAGATTAAAGTGCGTCTTCCCAGTAATCAAGTTGTCATTGGCTGGTTACACCATTGTGATTTCAAGTATAATCTTGCTGTTGTGAACATCAGATGCGCACGTGGTTTTCAGGAAGCACATCTCAGTCGTAGCCATGCCATGCAATTTGAGCCGAATAGTAAGTTAGTAGCTGTGGGGTGTTGTTTCGACTCAGGCATGTTAAAGTCCACAAATGCGACAGTAATTGGCAGTGCAAGTGATGGAGTCTGTGAGCTTATGCTCTCCACATATGAAATGAACATGGTGAGGTGCTGTTTTTCTTAGTTCTCTGCATGCTGGAAATAATTAGATGTATATAGCTTAAATCTATCGCATACCCACTGGATTATCAGTTGAGATACTATCGATCCTATTTTTCCTGTGCAAATTTCTTCATTCTCACTTTATTTTTGTGCTAGGCTTGGATTGGGTGCCCCCTTATTGATTTTGATGGGAACTTTGTTGGAATGAACCTCCAAAGTGGCGAAAGGATTATGTTCACACCAGTGAACAAAATTCTTGAATGCCTGGGGTACCTTGCGACAGTTAGGTTGGTATTTCTAGACTTGCAGTATTTACAAGCTGTGGCTTCTCTGTTTGGCTTTACCATGCTAGCTTGTCCTCCCATTGTGCTACCCTACATTCCTGTCTGATTTGAATCTTCTGTTTTGGGTGCCAAACTGTATTTGAGGTTTACCCAGTAGTGTTTTCTTCGGTACATTTCCATCTTTTTTCTGCTGTCATCATAGTCGCTTTGCATTTTGTGAACCTGGACGTTTGTGCCATTACCATCTGGCATGCCGCCCTGCTTTGGAGACTAAACTGAGCTAATACATTGCTAATTAAAAGTGTAATCAAACTTTGGTCTAAACTTTAAAACTATAGTATCGATACTAGAACTTACATTCATGACATTTCTAGAGATTGCTGTGTTGTTTGCTCAATTATATTTTGTTGTGAATTATATGTAAGACTGTAACCTACTTCCTCCTTTCTGCCCCTGTTTGATAAATCAATTTCTTAATAATCTCTTGACTTCTCGTCTTTCAGTGGATTAGTCATGATGTGTTTTTGAACAACGTGTAGGGTTGAAAGTAATCAAGTGGTTGCTGGTATAAAAGAAGCAATCACAACCAAGGCAAATAATGCTGGCATGCCGAAAGGTTAGTTCTTTGTTTTTGTGGTATACTTCAACATCTTAGCGATACGATATAAAGAAGGCGTATCAAGTGCTGAAAGCTCCCACACAAGGTGGGATTGGGGAGGCTGGTTCTTAACCTCCAGGCCACAAGTGGGAAGACTCAACCATCGCGCTAGGCGCGCCCTGCATCTTAGTGATAAGATACATTTGCTAATTGACTCACCTTGTTGTACATATTTCATGCACGATTATAGTGAACCTTTAATACGTGATGGTTGTCCCCCACCTGCTATGTTATGTGGTGGCGAGCTGCTGCTGTTAATTTTTCTGAGTATGCCTTTAATGCTGCAACCGCTTTATTTGAGGAGTGCCAACTGACATGTCACGTTTCTTTAAACAGATGCTATGCATGAGATTAACTCTTTTGAAGAGGAATTCGAGGACAATATCTGGAGCACACTCAGTGAAGATGTTGCAAGCACTATGGCTGGATGTGTTGTCTCACTTGCTTCATTCAATGGTGATTGTGTTGCGATATCCTCATTTTTATTTCTCTTATTTCACCGCTTATTAAAGAAAAAATTATGATGTGCGCAGGAAAGTCAAAGTGTTTTGCTTGCACAGGCCTAATTATAGACTGTATTCCCGTGAGAATTCTTACTTCGGCAAGTTTGGTTAAAATTTCTGGCGATGAAAACAAGATTGATGATAACTTGCAGGTTGGCACTGGTAGTGCATAGCATTGTTTGTGCCTTTTTTTTGTCTGTTTATGAACCAGTTTATAACCTTATCATTGCAGATTGAAGTGTACCTTAATAATACAGAACAAGTCACGGGGACATTGAGACATTATGATCTATGCTATAATGTTGCGGTTGTAGAGATCATGGGTTCCTGCGGTTCTACAGCAGTGGGATTGAGGAGGCATATTTCTTTCACCCCTAATATCGAGGTTTTAGCTGTAGGGCGACTCATTGAACATCGGAAACTAATGGCCTCAAGAGGGGTGTTAATTGACAGAAAAGGCAAACTTGCTTGTGAAGAGCTTAGGATTTCCACTTGTAAAATCACCAAGGTATATGTATATTTTGCCAACACATATGTTTCACATGAGGCAAAATAATTATTTGTGTTAGAAATATGATCAACTCATCATTGAATATATTGAATTTAATCTGTAATTAACTATACATATCATATTTTTTTGGCACCCCCGTTTTCTAGTCACTTAAGTTTTTCTTTATCCAGGCCGGAATTGGAGGGCCTCTTATTGATGCTCGAGGGAATTTTGTTGGTATGAATTTCTTCCATGATGAAGAAACCCCGTACCTACCGAGGGAAAAAATTCAGGAAGTCATGAGACGTTTCAATGAAGAACGGTATGCCCAATATTTTTTGTCATGGTGTAATGTTCAGGTTTGCGTAAGCTCTTTTTGATGCCTGAGATTTACATGTAGTTGTACATGGCTTTTGTGTTCCAACAACGTCCACAATGTTTAAAATTTTCACCTCCTTACCATCCCAACATTACTTAGGCATCTCTTGTTTGGACATGAAAAAGGGCCCACACAGTTGACATGATGCTGATCAATTTTCCTCATTTGGGCTCCAATCTATGGCTTGTTAGCTACTCCCTCTGTAAAGAAATATAAGAGCATTTAGATCACTAAAGTAGTGATCTAAGCGCTCTTATATTTCTTTACGGAGGGAGTAGAGGCCAACAGTAGAGACTATATAGTAGCCCAAAGGCCCTTACTGATTCACCTTAAAGTAGAGTAGGGACCGAGGGAGAGTAATGTTGCTTTGAATGCTCCAAGGAAATGATGGAACAATATCTGAAATTTCAGAGCTAATTCCAACAATTTGAAAATTTCCTCTGATATAACGATAAAAGTTGGTTCTAATAAGGCCTACAGTTGAAAACTTGAACCATTTCGTGGTGCTGAGACAGAGACCCCTCTCATTGATGAATCTGATTCAGTTATATGATGTTAACACTAATTCTTTTTTCTTTTTATTTTGTAGCGCGAATGACAGTTGGCCTGAACCAAGACATCGTTATTTTATACCAACTTGGTACCCTATACCGTTTGGTTTGTTCCCAGAAAGCGACGTGTACGTTGATAGTTTAGATGATGTATATTCAAAGTTTGCTTGGCATTAGTGAGACTATTTGTTGGTTGTGTGTAGCTGCACTCTTATCAATCATGGAACTGCTTGTTACTAATGTATCCTTGTGAATTTCCAGACTACTCATGAGCGATATCCTTGTTCAGTTGTGTTTATTTCTATACCAACTCCCTTGTATTTCAGATATACATGGTTGTCCAATAAACTTTACTTGGATTCTTGAGTTATTTGTTTGGCAATTACAACCGCTGATCGACTGTTTTATTTTAATTCTATGTCCAACACTCGTTGTAGAATGTCGCTTCTTGCGTGTAATACATCATTTTGAGGAATCTCTTGTACGTATATTCATCATCCATCTTGAGAAACTTTCTCATTATTCACGGGAAACTCCTTCAAGAACTCTGCTGGCGACTGAGACTTACGTCGATCGACTGATGTCTTGACAGCTCGCACATGCATCGGGTTGAAAGTATACATACGTAGGGCATATGAGAATACGAAACTGCTGTGCACATGACGTTTCGTGGTCAATTTCCAAACGATAGTCCAATAGCGGTATAGAAGTTTGCTGGCCGACTGCATCAGTGGTGGCCACAGCGTGTCGTTCGGTAATCAGCCGGAGTTATAACGTTCGCAGATTTTTTTTTGAACTGTGATGATTTTTATATCAAATCTGGAATCTATACGCCCTGACGCAGAAAAACCAAAAATATCACCCGACGGCCTCCAGTTGGCCGAAGAGAGGCTCTTCGGTCTGCGGTTGTCCGAAGTGGGCTCTTCAGCCTCCCATTGGCCGAAGTGTGCCCCAACTGGGCCGAAAAGCCGAAGTGTGCCCCAACTGGGCCGAAAAGGAGTTGTCAGCGGCCTGGTGACCGAAGAGGTGGGCTTCGGCCTACCTACGATCGAAGAGCCCGTCTTTGGCCTACCAGCGGCCGAAAAGATCTTCGGCCTACCCGCGATCGAAGAGGTCCGGATAAGGCCGACGCAGCCGTCTTCTTCCTCTGGCTGTCCTATCTCCACCCCGCGCCGATCTCCTTCGATTTGCATCCATTTTCAGATCCAAGCCACAAAAACAGTAGATCGTCACAATTCCCGGCGGTCTACGGTCATTGTTTTTCAATGGGATAGGTTTTTGTGCGTACATGTGAGGAGGAACCATGGTAGGCTAGAGGAGGTGCGGCTTGGGAGGTGGTGAGGAGGAGGTGCGGCTGGGGAGGAGGAGGTGGTGAGAAGGAGGTAGAGCTGGGGTGGTTTTCGGAGTTGAACCTCCGGTCGTCGTGGTGGCAGCGGTGGTGTTGTCCGGTGGTGCAAGTACTCCGCGAGGTGGCCAGTGCCGCTGAGTTGAAGAGAGGAGCAAGAAGCCGGGGATACACGCGCCAAAGGTATAACCGTGTTGTCACAAATTTTCTCTGAGTTGTACAATTTAGTTAGTGTAGATAAGTCATAGTGCATTCTTCTAGTGTTAATTTGTCTATGGTGGCATTTTAGCGGTTAGTTAGTGTAGCAGTTAATAATTTTGTCCGTTGAGATTAATGAGAAGATGGCAATGTCTGACAGGTGAAAAATGTCTAAATCAGTAAATTTGACTGTTTACTACGACCCTGGTAATGTTTGATATAATGAGTTGGGGTTGATCTTAGCGAGTTTAAAAATGGCGTCATGACACTTTTAGACCCGGACAGACTGGACATTAGACAATTGAAGTAGTGATTGACTACTAGTTTTGGGTTGGATCTGAAGTATGTTCCGTCAGTATTCATACATTGTGGATCAAATTCTGTAAAAATGTCAAGCGGGAGTTGATGTCGATAGATAAGAGCCAACATTGGTTGACTCTATTAAGTCGTTGCCGGGACCAAAGAATCCACCCATATGCCCTAGTGCAACCTGTGCCAAAGGAGTAGAATATCTTACAATTGCACGTGGGGTATGAGCCCGGCCATGGCAGTCAAGTGGCTAACGAGATTGATTTATCCGGGTCACAGCCTTCGGATGTGAATGCTAGCCAACCCGAGAAAGAGTCAGACTACGTGTCACACAATGTTTGTGGTCAGAATACTGGGCAAATAGTCGGTCCATAATATTAACTGGTTCTAGTTTTGCTGATGGGGATGAGGAAGGGGAGGTTGAAACAGGTTGTCCTGGAAAGGTCCACGGGCATGTGCCGAAGTAGACATCCACTGGGTTGTCACCGATGTCGTCCCACATAATTGTGTGAGGAAAAACCTTCTGGTGAATCATCCAAACCTGACTTCAACTCTCATTGCGCAACTCATGTATACTGAGATAGTGAAGAAGAAAGATATGGAAACAAAACACATCCATACAGCAATGAAGGTCAGATGGAATTATAACATTCCTTATGGAAAGGCTTGAAGGGCTAAGCAAAAGGCTATGGAGGAAAGGTTTGGGATGTTCTTGGACTCATACGATAATGTTGTCCGTCTCCTGGACATACTGAAGGAGGAATTCCGGCACTTATGTTAACATACAACACACAAGGTTGCCGAGTATACCAGATTTCAAGGTGTTGAAATGTGTATTCTTCTCTTTCGCCTATTTGTAATGTTGTTTGGACTATGTTTTAATTTGTAATGTCGCCCAGGGACTCTTCGGCCTACCCTTAACCCAAAAGTCCTCTTCGGCCAAACGCCGACCAAAAATGCATTCTTCAGCCCACCCGCGTCTCTTTCTGGCCAACTGGTGACCGAAGAGTCCTCTTCGGCCAACCGCAAGCCGAAAAGCTTCTCTTTGGCCATCCAAAGGCCGACGGGGTCATAGTATGATTTTTGTGAGTTAAGTCGTATAGTTTAAAAAAAAACTCGTTTGCGTAGTAGCGTTCATGAGAATATGAGATATTGATATGGAACCGGGAGCCAATTGCTAGCTAGCTTGGTTGCATATAAGTTAAGTTTTAGGAAAATGATTATGTTTGCCCGACTGATTTCAGCCGCGTTTCATTGGTCCCACCGACCGCCCATCCTTATCACTTTAACTGCAACGCAAGGCGAACCACCCTGTGGTCGGATGGTTAGAGGGATTGTGGTATCCCTAAAGGTTTAAATTCTGATGCTCGCATTTATTTCTGAATTTATTTCAGGATTTCCGGCGATGCACATTCAGTGGGACAAAATGTTCCCGTCAATGATGAGGTGCCTATGATGACTTCGTAAATTTCAAGATGATATGCGGGCTCAGTTTTTCGGAGGTTCTCACAAGGTAGGGTATGCGTGTGTGCGTTCACAGAGGTGAGTGTATGTGCGTCTATATGAACGCTTGCATTTGTACTGTGTTAAAAAAAAACTACAACGCAAGGACGTGAGCCGCATGTTTCCTCTTTCTTCCCTTAGAGACGTGATCCCCTTTTTTTTCATCTCTCCGCCGCTTCTTCTTTGTGCACGCGTGGTTCTCGCCACCATGGGCGATGTAGCCAAGCTCCTATGCCGCTCCAATCAAGGATGCACACGCCATCAATCATGTTGCAGGGGCCGCCGCATCCTGCAATACAACGCTAGCGACCGTGAAGAGATGCATCGGTGCTCCTATGCAGCTCTTTGCTAGCTGCTGTCGGTGCTAGGATGCAGTGGTCGTCGGTGCTGCTGGAGCTACGATGCAGCACTCACGATGCTGCGGGGATGCACCAATGGCCCGATGCAGCCCTTACCGGCAGTTGTTGGTGTCGTGATAGAGCGCTCGTTGGCGCTGCCGGAGTTGCAATGCAGCGCTCACGATGCTGCTGAGAGGCACTGGTGTTCTAATGCAGCGCTGCCGGAGATGCGCGATGCAACACTTGTGAGGCCGTAGATACGCACCGGTGCTTGGCGTAGCGCTCGCCGATGACTGTTGGTGTTGGGAAACGTTCATCGGTGCTGCCGAAGCTGCAATGCAACGCTCACGACACCGTACAGAGGCTATATGTGCGTCGATGCAGCACTCGTCAGCAGACGTGGCGGGCGACAGCTGCTGCAAGGGGAGACAGGGGTGTGATTGGTAAGGCGAGCGACCGAAGGGGTGCACCCCTGCCGCGGGGCAGCGGCTATAGCCGAGAGGGCAACGAAGTAGGGGAATGACACGATGTTGCGTTGACTGATCGAGCGGCTACACTTGATGGATCCAACGGCTCGAAATCACCTTGTCTACCGGCAAGATGACACCTAGCTGACGCCTACGAATTCACTAGCTAGTACCCGCAACACACACACACACACACACACAGAAATCAATGGGGGCGGCGTGACTGAACGAGCTCAATCTCGTGCGCAAATCTCATCCCGGAACGAGCTCTCCCGAACAGCCGACACGAGTCGCCCGGCGGACTAGGTTTGCCGCCGCCGGCCCTTCTGGTCGTCGTCAGTTGCGTCCTACTCCGGCGCGTGCCCTGCTCCTTCATTCGCCCCTAGTCCACGTCGTCGCCTTGCTCTACAGCCCGTCGTCCCCCGCCCCAGCACACTGGTTGATCTCCACGCATGTGCTCCTCTGCCATTGCCAAGACGTCTACGGAGACTCCGGGCTGTTTTTCTAGAACGAAGGCTCAAGAAGAGACTGACTTTGAATTAACGAAGCCATCAACCGGCCAGGATTACATCGAACAAACAAAGGAAACAATGAACAGAACAGCAAGCTGATACATGGTGCTGTGTAAAAGCTATCAGGCTACTACAAACTACTAGCAAAGATATAAAAACTAAAGCACAAGTCAAGCTAGAAGTCGAAGAAGCCCTCCACAGCGAGCAGAACACCACGCAGGGCACCAACAAAGCTTGGGGAAGAAACAAACAATAGTTGGAGGAGCTCCGCTGTCAGCTCCATGGGCTCTGGCCGTCGATGTCGTCCTCCTCCACCTCAGAAGGGGGCTCCCTGCCCCCTCGCCCTGGCACGAAGGGTGCCGATTCGTCGAAAGGTGGAGACGCCCACCAGAGGGCTAAAGAGCGACCGACGCCGTTGCCAACCGGAAGACCACACCAGGACACCACCGCCAAACTACTTGGAGCTCATCCAAGGAAAGCATCAGCAATACATGATATCTGCACACGAGGAGAAGCAAGCTACACGGCAAGGCTGCTGAAGACCGAGCAACCCCCAACCGGAACAAGCACACTTCCCCCAAAGCTCACCAAAGACGACACCCCCTTGAGGGTGACGGCGCCCACGGCGTCGCTGCCGCCCAATCCCGAGGGATTTGGGTTTTCACCTGGTCCACGAGCAACACGGGAGGAAGAGGGGGGAGGGGAGGGGGCATTTTTACCAAGTAGGGGACGACGCCCATGGGCGTCGCCGCCGGTAGGCCGGCATAGCCAACCACGGATTTCTCCGGTCCCCTCTCCCAACCCCAACCTCGAGAGGAGACACGGCTATGGTGCCCGGGGGCCGCCGGAGAACGGATCCGAGACGAGGGTGACTCCGGACTGTTTGGATTGTGACTATGTTTGCCTTATCTTGCCACATTATTTTTGCCACACTTGCCTAACTTGAGTTGTTCAAATTGTTAGCCACACCTTTTTTTGAGAAAAACTTCTAATCTATTCATCTTCAATCATGGTCGTACAACGAACACTAGAAATAATAAAAATTACATCAAATCCGTAGACCACCTAGGGATGACTACAAGCACTGAAGCGAGCCAAAAACGCGCCGCTGTCATCGCCTCTCCCTCGCCGGAGCCGGGCAAACCTTATTGTAGTAGACAGTCGGGAAGTCCTCATGCTAAGGTCTCATAGAACAAACGCACCAGAACAGCAATCGCTGCGGATGAAGAGTATAGATCAAAAGGATCCAACCTGAAAACATACAAACGAAGACGAACGACGAACAGATCCGAACAAATCCACCAAAGAAAGATCTGCGGGAGACACACCTCCAGACGCCCACCGATGATGCTAGACGCATCACCAGAATGGTGGCTAGGCGGGGAGACCTTTATTCCATCTTCAGGGAGCCGCCACCGTCTCGTCTTCCTAAACAGAACACAAACCCTAGCAAAGCTCGAAAAAAGATCTAAAATCGGAGCCCTCCCACCGGCAAGGGACGAGATCCACCCCGCCTCCATGGCCCTAAGGCCACCAGAGACTGGACAGACCGACGCCGGCGCCGGTGGGAGGCAGAGATCGCTGGTTTTTTAGAGGCGGCGGCTGGCTAGGTCGGCCCGTCCCTGGTGACACTTTAGCTTGCCTAAGCGAATCTTGCCACACTTTTTGTGTCTATAACATGTGGGGTTCGCTGCTCATAAAAAAAATCTTGCCTTAGGTGTGGCTAAAACCAAACACCCACCTAACTTGGTCAAACTTGCCTAAAGTGAGGTGTGGCAAAGTGTGGTAATATATGGCTGGAAACCAAAAAGCCCCTCCATGCCCCCCGGTCCTTGATCCCCTACTCTGTCCTCTAGTCCTTCGAACCCAATGTATGGTCCTTCATGCTTCCCGTTCTCTACTAATCTTTCATGTTCATCATTAGATCTGGGATTGTATAGGAATGCATGTGTGTACATGTGATGATTTGTTGTATGCAATTTGTGACAGATGATGATGTTATTCTTTTAGCTGGCTGCATTTGAACAGAAATTTACTACCCCATCCACCCTATAATGTAAGGAGTTCTTTTTACACCACACTAGTGTCAAAAAAGGTCTTACATTATGGGTCGAAGGGAGTACCAATGATGATGTTATTCTCTTAGCTGGTTGGATTTGCATAGAAATTTAGTAACTTACGATGTTATTCTCTTAGATGTCTGTTCATCCATGGCAGTACTGTTTATTTTCTATAAGTTTGTAGATGTATTATCTGAAGAAGTTTAACATATGAATTGGTCATAAAAACACTTGGTTTCCAACAAATGTTAGCCCAGAAGAGATGCCACCACAAAGTGACATGAAAACACTTGATTTTCATAACATAGGCAGGTACGTCAGACCTCCCAGTTTCAGAAAATGCGAACTGAACACACACACAAAAAAAACACACACACACACAAAAGTTATTGTGACAACAAGAAATATACTTAACTTTATCAAAACAAAAAAAATTCTAGCTGGAGCTCCCGGCACCGTCATATAAACTGGCACCATCATATAAACCGAAGGCACTAGGCTTCGTTTAGTCAGCAAGCCCCTTCGTGATGGTATTCAGAACATTCTCTTGTTGGTGGACCAACTTCCGCAACAACAAAAATATATGTGAGATATCTTGGGCAATTTTGTTTATCTATTAAGTATTATTGACATCATTGAACTTTGAACCGGCACAATTCTTGTTGGAAAAGAATTATGTGAGCTACACTGTTTGCCATAGACTGGATAAATGAAAAGAGGAGTGGGGTGGGGATAAACCAACAAACAAGTAAACAAATAGTGAACATTGTAGCTTCTCTACCTTGTCATTGCATCGGATACCTTAGAGCATCACTAGTAGAAAAAGGGTCAAATCTGAGACACATTAGTCCTGGTTTGCATTTGAGCCGGCACTAATGTGTCCATTAGTGTTGGTTCAAATGGCTAGGCGGAGGAGATCTTTAGTACCGGTTCATTGCGAATCTGTAGTACCGGTTCGTGCCATGAACCGGTACTAAAGATGCTGGGCCTGACCAGCACCTTTAGTACCGGTTCGTGGCATGAACCGGTAGTAAAGAGGTTGCGGCAGGCTCTTTTTAGTCCCACCTCGCTCCCCTAGCAAGATTTTTACCACCTTAAATATGTTACCTCTCAAACTATCACAAGCATTTGGTCTTCATTAAACTCTATGTGTATAATTTGTGGATTCAATATGAGTCTTCACCGGTTTCTAAACCGTTGAGGTCTTCACCGGTTTCTAAACTGTTGAGGACTCATATTGACAATTCAGATTGTACACAAAAAGATCATTGATAATCAATATATTTTTGATGTATATTTTTACATGTTTATGCCCTCACTCTCTCCACTCACTCGGTCTCCCCCTCAATCCTGACCGCCACTCACTTCAAAACTGGACGCACTCATTTGTTACACGGGCACTTCATTTTTTTAACTTATTTGAACTCCAGACTTTTTTTTTGAGTCGGCATTATGCAGCATTCGAAGCGACATCATCAATTTCCAACACGTTCTGACATCATTTGCTGTTTTTCAGTCATCGATTTGTTTAGATCAGAGCTAAATGACCGTGAAATTGAAAATCACTACAAAATGAACCATGAAAATGTTGAAGGTATCATCATTTCACCCGCATAGCATGTGCGAAAGAGTAGAGAGGGCCACGGCAAAAACTGGATGCACTTCCTGTACAAAACTAGGCAATCTCTTTCGGAGTATCAGGGTTTCGGACGAGAACTCATCTGTTACACGGGCACTTCATTTTTCTAAAACTTATTTAAACTCCAGACTTTTTTTGAGCCGGCATTATGCATCATTCGAAGCGACGTCATCAATTGCCAACACGTTCTGACATCATTTGCTGTTTTTCAGTCATTTACCAATTTGTTTAGAGAGCTAAATGACCGTGAAACAGTAAATCACAACAAAATGAACTATGAAAATGTTGAAACTTGGCATGGTATCATCATTTCACCCTCATAGCATGTGTGAAAGAGTAAGGAGGGCCACGGCAAAAACTGGACGCACTTCATGTACAAACTGGACAATCTCTTTCGGAGTATCAGGGTTTCGGACGAGAATTCATCTGTTACACGGGCACTTCATTTTTTTAAACTTATTTGAACTCCAGACTTTTTTTGAGCCGGCATTATGCAGCATTCGAAGCGACGTCATCAATTTGTTTAGATAGCTAAATGACCGTGAAATTGAAAATCACTCCAAAATGAAGCATTATGCAGCATTCGAAGCAACTAAAGCAAAACTATTCACAAAGAAACTAAATACAACAAAAAAAACTACTCAGAAATAAATAGAAGAAAAAAAATAAAGCAGAAAAAAAAACTATATAAAAAAATTACTCAAAAATAAATAGAAGAAAATAAATAATGCAGAAAATAAAAAACTATATAAAGCAAAAATATTTACAAAGAAACTAAATACAGCAAAAAAAACTACTTAGAAATAAATAAAAGAAAAATAAAGTAGAAAAGAAAAAACTATATAAAAAATAGTTGGGGCGCTGTCCGGTGGGCCTGACAGACCTAGGGTGTGCAAATTCAGGCCTAGAAAGGCCGGCAGGCTCACAGGGCAGCGCGCCCTAGTTAGGCCCAGAAGCCTGCTATATAGAGGAGTTTGAAAGAGCAGCCGTGGCTGGGTTTATAAACCAGTGCTGCTGCCCTTCGCTCGGCGAGGTGGGACTAAACATAGTGCATCGCGGGTGGCAGCGCACGAACATTAGTACCGGTTGATTGCTCAAACTGGTACTAATGTGTTGTCCTTTAGTACCGGTTGGGGTAATGAATCAGTACTAAAGGCGCTCGTTTCCCGCCGCTTGGCCTGGCCAAAATTAGCCTTTAGTACCGATTGATGGCTCCAACCGGTACTAAAGGCCCCTCCTATATATATGGCACTTACAAAAAATCAGTTCCATCGACCACTTTTTCTCCACTTCTCGCACGACATCGCCACTACCGCCGCGCCATCGGCCCCGCCGCGTGCTGTCCTCGCCGCCGCTGCCGCGCGCCGTCGCCCCCGTCGCCCGTCGTCACCGTCCCCGTCGTCGCCATCTCGCGCTGCCGCCCCGTACTACGTCGCCGTCTCGATCGCGTCGTCGATCGCCCCGGCCCGCCGCCTGTCGTCGCGCCATCCCCGTCGCCGCCCGTACGCTGCCGCCCCCCGGCCCGCTCGTACCCCCCCCACACACACACTACACACACACATGTACACACGCATACACACACACACACGATACTACACACATACACACATATTTTTTTACTTATTTTCTGTTTTCTATTGTTTAATGTTAGATGAATTTCGTAGATAAGAATGTTAGAATGTTAATGTTAGATGAATTAAATAGAAAAGTTGTTAAATATTAATGTCAATTGTTAGCTAGATGAACATAGAAGTAGTTTATTTTTATTAAGAAAATTTAGGTATATGAGATTATTTGAAGTAGTTGAATTAATATAACTAGTTTATTTTTAGTAAATGCTTAGTTGAACTAGTTGAATTAATAGAACTAGTTTATTTTTAGTAAGAAAATTTAGGTATATGAGATTATTTGAACTAGTTGAATTAATATAACTAGTTTATTTTTAGTAAATGCTTAGTTGAACTAGTTGAATGAATAGAACTAGTTTATTTTTAGTAAGAAAATTTAGGTATATGAGATTATTTGAACTAGTTGAATTAATATAACTAGTTTATTTTTAGTAAATACTTAGTTGAAATAGTTGAATTAATAGAACTAGTTTATTTTTAGTAAGAAAATTTAGGTATATGAGATTATTTAAACTAGTTGAATTAATATAACTAGTTTATTTTTAATAAATGCTTAGTTCAACTAGTTGAATTAATAGAATTAGTTTATTTTTAGTAAGAAAATTTAGGTATATGAGATTATTTGAACTAGTTGAATTAATATAATTAGTTTATTTTTAGTAAATGCTTAATTAAATTAGTTGAATTAACAGAACTAGTTGAATTAATAGAAGTAGTTGAATTAATAGAATTAGTAAGTGTTTAATGATTCACCTATATGAACATAGGAAATGTCATCTAACGACGAAAAACATTTCATTATGTGCGAATACTGTGAAGACCAGCGCGGCCTGTGCGACAGAAATTTCCTTGTTGATGATAGGCCATTCAGCATCAAGCTGGATTAGACCTTCGAATTCGATACAGTAAGTCACAACGACAAGTCTTTTTTCGTAATTAAGCATGACTTATATATGCTTCAAACGACATTAGTACCGGTTGATTGCTCAAACTGGTACTAATGTGTTGTCCTTTAGTACCGGTTGGGGTAATGAATCAGTACTAAAGGCGCTCGTTTCCCGCCGCTTGGCCTGGCCAAAATTAGCCTTTAGTACCGATTGATGGCTCCAACCGGTACTAAAGGCCCCTCCTATATATATGGCACTTACAAAAAATCAGTTCCATCGACCACTTTTTCTCCACTTCTCGCGCGACATCGCCACTACCGCCGCGCCATCGCCCCCGCCGCGTGCTGTCCTCGCCGCCGCTGCCGCGCGCCGTCGCCCCCGTCGCCCGTCGTCACCGTCCCCGTCGTCGCCATCTCGCGCTGCCGCCCCGTACTACGTCGCCGTCTCGATCGCGTCGTCGATCGCCCCGGCCCGCCGCCTGTCGTCGCGCCATCCCCGTCGCCGCCCGTACGCTGCCGCCCCCCGGCCCGCTCGTACCCCCCCCCACACACACACTACACACACACATGTACACACGCATACACACACACACACGATACTACACACATACACACATATTTTTTTACTTATTTTCTGTTTTCTATTGTTTAATGTTAGATGAATTTCGTAGATAAGAATGTTAGAATGTTAATGTTAGATGAATTAAATAGAAAAGTTGTTAAATATTAATGTCAATTGTTAGCTAGATGAACATAGAAGTAGTTTATTTTTATTAAGAAAATTTAGGTATATGAGATTATTTGAAGTAGTTGAATTAATATAACTAGTTTATTTTTAGTAAATGCTTAGTTGAACTAGTTGAATTAATAGAACTAGTTTATTTTTAGTAAGAAAATTTAGGTATATGAGATTATTTGAACTAGTTGAATTAATATAACTAGTTTATTTTTAGTAAATGCTTAGTTGAACTAGTTGAATGAATAGAACTAGTTTATTTTTAGTAAGAAAATTTAGGTATATGAGATTATTTGAACTAGTTGAATTAATATAACTAGTTTATTTTTAGTAAATACTTAGTTGAAATAGTTGAATTAATAGAACTAGTTTATTTTTAGTAAGAAAATTTAGGTATATGAGATTATTTAAACTAGTTGAATTAATATAACTAGTTTATTTTTAATAAATGCTTAGTTCAACTAGTTGAATTAATAGAATTAGTTTATTTTTAGTAAGAAAATTTAGGTATATGAGATTATTTGAACTAGTTGAATTAATATAATTAGTTTATTTTTAGTAAATGCTTAATTAAATTAGTTGAATTAACAGAACTAGTTGAATTAATAGAAGTAGTTGAATTAATAGAATTAGTAAGTGTTTAATGATTCACCTATATGAACATAGGAAATGTCATCTAACGACGAAAAACATTTCATTATGTGCGAATACTGTGAAGACCAGCGCGGCCTGTGCGACAGAAATTTCCTTGTTGATGATAGGCCATTCAGCATCAAGCTGGATTAGACCTTCGAATTCGATACAGTAAGTCACAACGACAAGTCTTTTTTCGTAATTAAGCATGACTTATATATGCTTCAAACGACATTAGTACCGGTTGATTGCTCAAACTGGTACTAATGTGTTGTCCTTTAGTACCGGTTGGGGTAATGAATCAGTACTAAAGGCGCTCGTTTCCCGCCGCTTGGCCTGGCCAAAATTAGCCTTTAGTACCGATTGATGGCTCCAACCGGTACTAAAGGCCCCTCCTATATATATGGCACTTACAAAAAATCAGTTCCATCGACCACTTTTTCTCCACTTCTCGCGCGACATCGCCACTACCGCCGCGCCATCGCCCCCGCCGCGTGCTGTCCTCGCCGCCGCTGCCGCGCGCCGTCGCCCCCGTCGCCCGTCGTCACCGTCCCCGTCGTCGCCATCTCGCGCTGCCGCCCCGTACTACGTCGCCGTCTCGATCGCGTCGTCGATCGCCCCGGCCCGCCGCCTGTCGTCGCGCCACCCCCGGCGCCGCCCGTACGCTGCCGCCCCCCGGCCCGCTCGTACCCCCCCCCCACACACACACACTACACACACACATGTACACACGCATACACACACACACGATACTACACACATACACACATATTTTTTTACTTATTTTCTGTTTTCTATTGTTTAATGTTAGATGAATTTCGTAGATAAGAATGTTAGAATGTTAATGTTAGATGAATTAAATAGAAAAGTTGTTAAATATTAATGTCAATTGTTAGCTAGATGAACATAGAAGTAGTTTATTTTTATTAAGAAAATTTAGGTATATGAGATTATTTGAAGTAGTTGAATTAATATAACTAGTTTATTTTTAGTAAATGCTTAGTTGAACTAGTTGAATTAATAGAACTAGTTTATTTTTAGTAAGAAAATTTAGGTATATGAGATTATTTGAACTAGTTGAATTAATATAACTAGTTTATTTTTAGTAAATGCTTAGTTGAACTAGTTGAATGAATAGAACTAGTTTATTTTTAGTAAAAAAATTTAGGTATATGAGATTATTTGAACTAGTTGAATTAATATAACTAGTTTATTTTTAGTAAATACTTAGTTGAAATAGTTGAATTAATAGAACTAGTTTATTTTTAGTAAGAAAATTTAGGTATATGAGATTATTTAAACTAGTTGAATTAATATAACTAGTTTATTTTTAATAAATGCTTAGTTCAACTAGTTGAATTAATAGAATTAGTTTATTTTTAGTAAGAAAATTTAGGTATATGAGATTATTTGAACTAGTTGAATTAATATAATTAGTTTATTTTTAGTAAATGCTTAATTAAATTAGTTGAATTAACAGAACTAGTTGAATTAATAGAAGTAGTTGAATTAATAGAATTAGTAAGTGTTTAATGATTCACCTATATGAACATAGGAAATGTCATCTAACGACGAAAAACATTTCATTATGTGCGAATACTGTGAAGACCAGCGCGGCCTGTGCGACAGAAATTTCCTTGTTGATGATAGGCCATTCAGCATCAAGCTGGATTAGACCTTCGAATTCGATACAGTAAGTCACAACGACAAGTCTTTTTTCGTAATTAAGCATGACTTATATATGCTTCATTTTCTTCAACTTATAATTTTTAATTTTCACTATTCTACTAGCGCATCCCCTGTCATGCAAGAATTTTTGTCTTGGATAAGATAGGTTTCAATGCTATGGAAACTATGGAGGTAAAGATAGTTTACCTAAAAACTGAGCATAGTTATACTTCAACGTTAAAGTATACAATGCAGACACGTACACCTATTTTGAATGCAAAACTTGGCAAGCACTATGCAAGGCTTATGCATTTGAGCCTGATATGGTTATTACCTTTGATATTCGTCCGGAAGATGATATTGAAGGTAATAAAGACATCTGGGTCGATGTGCAGACGCCTCCAGTTCTACCATTATGTGAGTTCTTCTCAACCATATTTATATCTTTGATATTGCTTATTCAAAAATAGTTGACAACTAATTTCTATTGACAGCTTATTTCCATTCAAGCAAACATGTCCGACGCTTGGTAGACAGGACCCACTACTGTCCCGGAGCTGAACTAAACTGCGAGGAGATAAGTTATTATGTTTCATGGCTTGAGGGTCTTCATACTGTCAAGACAAATTTTCTTCCTGCAGTTAGAAATGTTAGTACTCAAAACGTGCGACCAATAGTGATCGTATTGAATTACAGTCACATCTATTTTGGAATGATGGTAAGATATTTAATATTTTTCCTCAATGCATCTTTTGCGTACATAATGTTTTTGCTAAACTTTCATTGCTAAGTATATTAATTAATTACTATACGATGTTCTTCAACAGGGACTCCAGATGACAGTTATGCCTTAGTGGATCGAGACTAAGTGTCGCATGTCAATTGTTAGCTTACGGCCAAGATATCCTACATTGCACATGAGTGCATTCAGGATTTCTAAAAGGGATGAATGCTTAATAGTGAAAGATTGGAGGAAAATTGTTAACGATCGTAGAGAAGTACTAGGGGGCAACAATGAGAAGCGCAGCCCACGATTAGGAGACAGGTTCATCTGCATGCTCCAGTATGATGAATTAGGAGAGCTATACATGTTCTATGCTATTTTACATGAGAGAGAGAGAGCAGCAGGAGTGATTTAGCTAGTTCATGCTCTTAGTACTTGTCCTCTCATGTCCGTGTTCTTCGTCCTGAACTTAATCCCAAAGAGTGATTTGCTTTTGTGGTGTTATGAATGCTTATAATATCATGACCATCATGTTGAACTCGATGATATTTTTGCTTCTGGTACAAGTGAATGTTTCTTCTTTAAGCTAGTGTTGGTGGTGATTAGATAGCGGTAATGACTATGATGATTAAATAGTGATAATGGCGACTATGATGATTTTTAGCTAGCTACTATACTCATGTTGATGATATGATGCAAGAGTTTTTATATTAATATGATGATGATGATGATGAGTTATTATATCATTTAATGAAAGAAACCGCAGATTAGTTTCAGTTGGATGGATTCTAGCTAAGTGATCAAGTATATGCCATATCCATATTATACTTAGCTGATCAAGTATAATATGGATATGGCATATACTTGATCACTTAGCTAGCTAGGATCCAATGCATCCAGTCGAAACTAATCTGTGGTACTTTCACCTAATGATTTAACAACTCATTATAATGTAAAACAATCACTAAATTAAATTGAAAACACAAAATTAAAGGAAAAATAATAAAAAAACAAAACACACCCAAACATTTAGTACCGGTTGGTGTTACCAACCGGTAGTAATGTCCTACACGCACCCGGGCCTGGCTCGTGCCACGTGGTGGCACTTTAGCGTTGGTTCGTGACTAACCGGTACTAAAAGGGGGACCTTTAGTCCCCACTCTTTAGTGCCGGTTGCCGAACCGGCACTAAAGGCCGTTACGAACCGGCGCTAAAGCTCGGTTCTGCACTAGTGCATCTACAGCCGGACAATGCAAATCCATCCCCTCAAATGCCCGCGGATGTTGTCGGTGTCAAAATCGGTGGATCTCGGGTAGGGGGTCCCGATCTGTGCGTCTAAGGCTAATGGTAACAGGAGGCAAGGGACACAATGTTTACACAGGTTCGGGCCCTCTCGATGGAGGTAAAACCCTACTTCTTGCTTGATTGATATTGATGATATGAGTGTTACAAGAGTTGATCTACCACGAGATCGTAGAGGCTAAACCCTAGAAGCTAGCCTATGATGATTATGATTCTGTCTCTAAGGACTAAACTCTCCGGTTTATATAGACACCGGAGAGGGCTAGGGTTTACATGGAGTCGGTTACAAAGAAGGAAATATAATATCCGGATCGCCAAGCTTGTCTTCCACGCAAAGGAGAGTCCCATCTGGACACGGGACGAAGTCTTGAGTCTTGTATCTTCATGGTCCAACAGTCCAGCCAAAGTATATAGTCCGGCTGTCCGGATACCCCCTAATCCAGGACTCCCTCAGTAGCCCCTGAACCAGGCTTCAATGACGACGAGTCTGACACACAGTTTGTCTTCGGCATTGCAAGGCGGGTTCCATCTCCGAATACTCCAAAGTACATGTTGCAACAAACAGTGTCTGGCTTCCCATCAATGTTGTTCCCCTCGGCTTCTGTGCTTCAATAATGACCATCTCCACGTGTCGAGCGAATACGAGGAGCCGAGGCATTTTTGCATTCGCCTCCCTGGTCCTGTATGCAAACCGTCTATTTGAAGGGACGGGGGATTCTTAGATCCAAGCTTCACCTTCTTCCCTTGAGCGAGCATCCAACAGAGCGTGATTCCAGCATGGCAGGTCGTCGCAGCTCCTCCTCTCGCTCCCGTAGCTCTAGGCCAGGTGATTGGGAAGAATGTTCTATTCCTCAAGACCGCTTAATAGAGCTGCAGACCTAGGGGTTTCTTCACCGGCGTTCATGGTCCCCGTCCGAGCCAGCTAGCCACCTATAATGGCGGGGAGCAAGCGGAGAGATCTCCTAATCCATCCCCGGGGGAGCGAATATGCCTCATCCCGCATCTGCTGAGAGGCGTCGGGTTTCCAATCCACCCATTCCTTTGCGGGCTCCTGGAGTTTTATGGTGTCCAGTTGCACAACTTCACCCCTGCCTCCGTGCTGCACATAGCAGGATACGTCGCCCTTTGTGAACTATTTCTGGGCTGTGAGGCTCACTTCGGGTTATGGAAGAAGTTGTTCTGCCTCGTCCCTCGCAACCAGGGGGAATCCATATGTCAAGTGGGCGGAGCCGAAGTATGGCGCGTCACCGAGACCTGATACCTATCCGGTACTCCCAAGAAGGCACCGGAGAACTGGCCCTCAGAGTGGTTTTATGTCGATGACGTTCCCCTTCCGGATCCAGTCCGGACAGGTCTCCCTGAGTTCAGTAATGCTCTGCCAAAGGCACGCCGAAGTTGGCGCCCTCGGGGCCCCTAAGAGGAGGATACCAGAGAAATACATTTCCTGATGAACATGATAAAGTTACTGGCCAAATCAGGGCTGACAATAGTCGGGGTTATGGCAATATGCATAATGCGGGGAGTGCAGCCGCTTCAGTATCGGGGGAAGCCCATGTTGCACTACAACGGGGAAGATGATGCCACCCGCTGTGGTCGTAAGGGTCCGAACTCCGCCACTGCTCTGGCGAGGATATTGTTCAATTTGTATAAAGGAGAAGAAGAAGAATTCCTTCATATTAAACCGCGGGATGGGTTTTCTATGTACAACCCCCCAAGCTGGGTAAGTCGTCACTCTTTCCCCCGCTTCATTCATTCTGGCGTCCTTCGTCAAGATTATTTACCTCGATATTTCTGAGAAGGAACTAAGGAGGGTCGTAGAAGGATTCTCCAGCCCCTCCCTGCAACCAGAGGACCCCGGAAGGGCCTTCGATCCAGGACTCGAAGAAGACCCAGATGTTACTATGGAGCTCGTCAACGGGACATTTTATCAGGCGAGCCGCGATGGCGCCTCAGTGGCTATTATTGCCTACTATCCCGGACTTCTACCTGCATCGCGTGTAAGCAAAGCCAAAAAACCCTATCCTCTGAAGAGGAATCCTTTCTGATGCCATGCCTTATGCCTGGAATGTCGCATTTTTGTAGAGACGACAGTCGGAACATGGCGCCGAGCCCCTAGGGGCGAGTCGGCAAAGGGCATCCGGATCGGGAAGGTTTAAGAGGAAGGCGGTTAGGGCCGAAACGCCGCTACAGAGGTAGGGTAAAAACCTTCTCTGTGATTATTGTGTTTGAAATGTGACAGCGTCCTTTGTGTCCTGGTAGAAAGAGGAGTAGCCGGACTATATCCGGAGATCCTGCCAATCATGCCTCCACCAGCCGGATTCCAGGACCGGCTTCGAGGGAGGAAGCGGACGCGGGGCCGATGCCGAATTGTCCTCCGACAGAGGATGCGGATATGCTCTCCACCATGAATTCTGAAGTAGAGTGTGCCATGAATCACCAGCACTGACCGGCCGTACTTCGCAATAACATCTTTTCCGAAGAGGCATTTAATGCCTTCAATTCGGGAGATGCATACATCCGAGCTGCTCAAGGTGGGCTTGCCCGTGCGACGGATCAGTATGCCAAAGATATACGGGTAAGAAAATTTGATAAGCATGTATAGCAGTAGCCCTTGAGACTTGAAACGGTGGAACAACTATTTTAAGGATCAATTTATGCACAGATCCTTGTAGATAAGAATGAACAATTGTCTCGAGAGCCAGATGAGTGCAAGACCCAGCTGAGGGCCACAGTTGCCAAGCTAGAGGAATCCCAGAGGGCCTCATTTGGTAACATTTGTCTCAATTGGATGGAAGTGTACCAGTTAGTAAGTGGCTTGTATGATAAGTCTAACAGAAAATTCTGCAGACAATCACAAGGTGAATCCGGAGGTCGTAGGAGGTGACGAGTCACATCTCCAAAGGAAGCTAAAAGCCGGTGAGCGTATTCTTACGCTAGTTAGGCAGGAGAAGAACAATCTTCAAGATGCTAATGTCCGGCTGGGCGTTGAATTAGGAGATGTTCATGCTCAGCTGGCGGACTCCGTGAAGGAGAACAGAAGGCTTCGTCGCGACATTTATGGTAAGTGCCTAGACGAACTGTAGTACAGCTCGACGAGGAAGCATATTGACAGAATTGATATCTGTAGGTATGTTGACGGGCCACCCTGAAGAGGAGATGCCCGCGTCTGCAGGAAATTTGCTGCAAGACCTCTCACAGCTGCACGAGCGAGCTCGGCAGGTGATGCAGGGTATTGCCCAGGCCTTGTGGCCATCCACCTCCCTGCCAAAAGGCATGGGGGAGCTTGTGGATATGCTCCAAGGAGCACGGCGACGCTTCTGATTGTGGAAGATGTCAGCTTGCCGACAAGGTGCAAGAGAAGCCTGGGCTATGGTTAAGACGCGCTACACCAACCTTGACCCGAACCATATGGCCGAAGTTGGACCCGCGGGGCCAGATGGGCAAGAAATTCCCATGAGTCTGGTGTATGACCAGGTAGCGTTAGCTGCAAAGTATTCCCAACAGGATTGTAAGCTAGATAGCCCGTTGGATGGTATAGAGGAAGAATGTAGTCAGTCCAAGTGACTATGTAATTCAATGGACATATGTAGTCCCTAGCCGGATTAAAATCATTTGTCATGGCAGACCTTTTCGCTTTAGCCCCCGGATCCGACAGTCCGGGGTGTATCCGAATACCCACTCAGTTATTCAGAACCGGGGTATGCGTGGAAACCAGGCGTAGGGGGTCATGAGTGCTTGAACAGACAAGTACCCAACTAGTTATGTTATATTACATGGATAGTAAGAAACATCTTCCAGGGAGAATAGTTCCGTTAGGGGTTCGTTTCCCTAGGTGCGCATGCATCGATGTACATGTCCGGACTGCGAACAGAGACATAGGATAAAAAACTTCTGGGGGTTCACGTTGTGATAAACAAAAATAAAAAAACATCTTTTGTTCATCGACCGAATATTCCCTTAAGAACGCTAGCTTTCGGCTTCACCCAATCTGAGGTACACATCCGGCTCAACCGACAGTAACAATCGCAGAGGTGCTCCCCTTATGCCCTAGCCGAATTAACGGGAATGTAGGGCATAAACACAAGAGCCAGGCAACCCAGCGTGGCCACATCTTAAGTCATATCGATGCATATAATGGTGAAGAAAAGGCACATATGGAAAAAGAACGCATATGTGATAGGCAAGAAGCCGTGAAAGCAATTGTATTTAGCTTCCGTATAGGAAGCCCCCAGGTATGGCTTACACACATAGTGCGGTTGGAGCGATCCGAGCATCCGCACTGTATTGAGTAATTTGTGTGGAGAATGAAAAAGAACGAGAAAGGAAAAAGGGGAGGAACATAATGAAAAAGGAGTGGTAAGGAGACGAACACCGAGGTCGGTACTAGGCGTAGAATCTCCGAAGTCTAGCCGTGTTCCATGGGTTCGGCTCGAGTCTGTTATCGGATGCATTACGTAGGCGGTACGCTCCTCCGGTGAGAACTTTGTCAATAACGAAGGGACCCTCCCACTTAGGTTTGGGCTTGTCCTCCTTCTTCTCTGGTAGGTGATACGTCTCCAATGTATCTACTTTTCCAAACACTTTTGCCCTTGTTTTGGACTCTAACTTGCATGATTCTAATGAAACTAACCCGGACTGACGCTGTTTTCAGCAGAACTGCCATGATGTTGTTTTATGTGTAGAAAAGAAAAGTTCTCGGAATGTCCTGAAAATCCACGGAGGCACTTTTCGGAAAATATAAAAAATACTGGCAAAAGAATCAAGACCAGGGGGCCCACACCCTGTCCATGAGATAGGGGCGCACCCCCTCCTCCTGGGCACGCCCCCTATCTTGTGGGCCCCCTGGACCTCCACCGACCTCAACTCCAACTCCATATATTCACGTTCAGGGAGAAAAAAATCAGAGAGAAAGTTTCATCACGTTTTACGACACGGAGCCTCCGCCAAGCCCTAATCTCTCTCGGGAGGGATGATCTGGAGTCCGTTCGAGGCTCCGGAGAGGGGGATTCGTCGCCGTTGTCATCATCAATCATCCTCCATCACCAATTTCATGATGCTCACCGCCGTGCGTGAGTAATTCCATCGTAGGCTTGCTGGACGGTGATGGGTTGGATGAGATTTACCATGTAATCAAGCTAGTTTTGTTAGGGTTTGATCCCTAGTATCCACTATGTTTTGAGATTGATGTTGCTATGACTTTGCTATGCTTAATGCTTGTCACTAGGGCCCGAGTGCCATGATTTCAGATCTGAACCTATTATGTTTTCATGAATATATGTGTGTTCTTGATCCTATCTTGCAAGTCTATAGTCACCTATTATGTGTTATGATCCGACAACCCCGAAGTGACAATAATCGGGATACTTCTCGGTGATGACCGTAGTTTGAGGAGTTCATGTATTCACTATGTGCTAATGCTTTGTTCCGGTTCTCTATTAAAAGGAGGCCTTAATATCCCTTAGTTTCCGCGAGGACGCCACTACCACGGGAGGGTAGGACAAAAGATGTTATGCAAGTTCTTTTCCATAAGCACGTATGACTATTTACGGAATACATGCCTACATTAAACTGATGAACTGGAGCTAGTTCTGTGTCACCCTATGTTATAGCTATTACATGAGGAATCACATCCGACATAATTATCCATCACTGATCCATTGCCTACGAGCTTTTCACATACTGTTCTTCGCTTATTTACTTTTCAGTTGCTATTGTTACAATCACTACAAAACCCAAAAACATTACTTTTGCTACCGTTACCTTTATTATCATACTATTTTGCTACTAAATACCTTGCTTCAGATATTAAGTTATCCAGGTGTGGTTGAATTGACAACTCAACTGCTAATACTCAAGAATATTCTTTGGCTCCCCTTGTGCCGAATCAATAAATTTGGGTTGAATACTTTACCCTCGAAAGTTTTTGCGATCCCCTACACTTGTGGGTTATCAGTAGGCATAGAACGAGTTCGCCAATATTATAAGTTTTGGCCCGCACTTCTCTGCTTCGGTACCGTCGATCCTGCTGCTGATAGAATGCGGAATGGGCTTTTGCGACGTCGCGCTCCTCCTCCAGTGCATCTAAGTTGTCCTGCCGGTCTAGCTCGGCTTCCTTCTCTTTGTACATGCGTACGCGAGGCGAATCATGTATTATGTCACAGGGTAGTACTGCTTCTACGCTGTATACCATAAAAAATGGTGTGTATCTGGTGGTGCGATTCGGCGTGGTCCACAGCCCCTAGAGTACGGAGTCGAGCTCCTCGACCCAGTGCGTGTCCGATTCTGTCAAGGATCGCACTAGTCTAGGTTTGATGCCGATCATGATGAGACCGTTTGCACGTTCGACCTGGCCATTCGTTTGGGGATGGTAGACGGAGGAATAATCGAGCTTAATGCCCATGTTGCCGCACCAAGTTTTCACTTCATCGACTATGAAGTTTGATCCATTGTTAGTGATGATGTTGTGGGGGACACTGTATTGGTGTAAAACCCCGGATATGAAGTCTATCACTGGTCCGGATTCGGCCGTTTTGACTAGTTTGGCTTCTATCCATTTGGTGAACTTGTCCACCATGACCAACAAGTATTTTTTTCTTATGGCTTCCCCCCTCAAGGGGTCCGACCATATCCAGCCCCCCAGACCGCGAAGGGCCAAGTAATGGGGATTGTCTGGAGAGCGGTGGGGGGCATGTGGCTCTGATTGGCGAAGAGCTGGCAACCGACGTAGTGTTGAACAAGGTCATGTGCGTCTGCTCGGGCTGTTGGCCAATAAAAGCCTGTGCGGAAGGCCTTGCTAACGAGTGCCCGAGCCGCATCGTGGTGTCCGCCGAGTCCGGCATGGATTTCAGCCAAGAGCTGCCGCCCTTCCTCCTTGGAGATGCATCTTTGGAGCACTCCGGTCGCACTTTTCTTATAGAGTTCCCCCTCATGGACCTTGTAGGCTTTGGAACGCCGCACGATGCAGCGTGCTTCGTTTTGGTCCTCGGGGAGCTCCTGCCTATTCAGGTAGGCCAAGAAAGGCTCAATCCACGAGGCAATGACAGCCATGATTTCGTGGGCCAAAGGTGTTATTTCGGTGGCGAAGCCTCCGATTACGTCTGATGGTTCGGAATTTGGGGGTGTACTCGGATCTGTGTTAGTGTTGCCGGACTCCCCTTCCCATACCACAGATGGCTTGAACAACCTTTCCAGGAATATGTTAGGTGGGACAGGGTCGCGTTTAGCGTCGATGCAGGCGAGGATATCCGCCGCTTGATTGTTTTCTCGAGCCACATGGTGGAATTTGAGCCCCTCGAACCGAGCTGACATTTTGAGGACGGCAACGGTAAGCCGCCATTTTTGGATCTTTGGCATCAAAGTCTCCGTTTACTTGTGATATTGCGAGATTTGAATCCCCGCGCACCTCCAAACGTTGAATGCCCATAAAGACTACCATCCAAAGACCATGCAACAAAGCCTCGTAATTGGCTGCGTTGTTGGAGTCTGTGTATAGTATTTGGAGTACGTATTGGATCGTGTCTCTGGTGGGGGAAGTCAGGACTATGCCTGCCCCCAATCCGGCCAGCATTTTAGAGCCATCGAAGTGCATGATCCAATTAGAGTACGCGCCGTACTCTATAGGGAGTTCGGCTTCTGTCCATTCGGCGACAAAGTCAGCCAGTACTTGTGATTTAATGGCCCACCGTGGTTTGTATGTTATGTCGAACGGAAGGAGCTCGATGGCCCATTTAGCATTCCGGCCTGTAGCGTCGCGGTTATTTATTATATCGTTGAGTGGTACTTCAGAGGCCACCGTGATCGAACACTCTTGGAAGTAGTGTCGTAGCTTCCGGGATGCCATGAAGACCGCGTATGCTATCTTTTGATGGTGTGGGTATCGGGATTTGCATGGGGTGAGGACCGTGGATACGTAATAGACCGGCTTCTGGAGCGGGAATTTGTATCCGTCAGCCTCTCGTTCGATGACGAGCACTGCGCTTACAACTTGATGTGTTGTAGCTATGTACAACATCATAGGTTCGCCAGTATTTGGCGCTGTTAGGACTGGATTATTGGCCAATAAGGTCTTTATTTTGTCTAGTCCGGCCGCGGCTGCATCCGTCCACATGAAGTGTTCGGTGCGCCGAAGAAGGCGGTAAAGAGGTAATGCCTTTTCTCCTAATCGGGAGATAAAGCGGCTTAGGGCAGCCACGCATCCAGCTAGTTTCTGGATATGCTTGAGGTCTGTTGTGATAGCCAACTGCGACAGAGCTCGGATTTTTGCCAGATTCGCTTCAATTCCTCTACTGGAAACAATGAAGCCGAGCAGCTTTCCAGAGGGCACACCGAAAACACATTTTTCCGGGTTTAGCTTGATGTCGTATGTCCGGAGGTTAACGAATGTAAGCCTCAAGTCATCTATTAGGGTTTTGACGTGTCTTGTTTTTATGACTACGTCATCCACGTATGCCTCCAATGTTTTGCCGATTTTCTTCTCCAGGCATGTTTGAATCATGAGTTGATAGGTTGCGCCGGCATTTTTAAGCCCGAAAGGCATAGAGCAGAAAGGACCATATGGCGTTATGAAGGCCGTTGCAGCTTGGTCGGACTCTGCCATCTTTATTTGATGGTATCCAGAGTATGCGTTGAGGAAACATAGTGAGTCGTGTCTTGCAGTGGCGTCGATGATTTGGTCGATGCGAGGGAGGGGGAACGGATCCTTGGGGCAAGCCTTGTTGAGGTCCTTGAAGTCGACGCATAGGCGCCAGGATTTGTCCTTCTTCGGGACCATTACCAGATTTGCCAGCCAATCCGGATGCTTGATATCTCTAATGAATCCGGCCTCAAGTAGCTTGGCTAGCTCTTCTCCCATGGCTTGCCGTTTACGCTCCGAGAAGCACCTAAGAGTCTGTTTGACTGGTTTGTATCCTTTCAGTATGTTGAGGCTGTGTTCGACCAGCTCGCGTGGGATGCCCGGCATGTCTGAAGGATGCCAGGCAAAAATATCCCAATTCTCGCGTAGGAATTCACGTAGTGCGGCGTCAATTGTGGGGGTTCAACAGTGTCCCGATGGAAGCTGTCTTTGTGGGGTCCGTTGGATGGACCTGGAATTTAACTATCTCGTCTGCGGGTTTAAATGATGTGGACTTGGGTCGTTTGTCGAGTATCACGTCATCCCTGTCCACTGCGGTGCGCATCTTTGTTAGTTCTTCGGTCTCTAGGGCTTCAGATAATGCCTCTAGGGCGAGTGTTGCAGTTTTATTTTCGGCGCGGAGTGCGACGTCCGGGTCACTGGCTAGAGTGATGATTCCATTGGGTTCGGGCATTTTAAGCTTCATGTATCCGTAAAGGGGTATAGCTTGAAAGCTTGTGAATGCGTCCCGCCCTAAAAGGGCGTGGTATCCACCGCTGAAAGGAGCCACTTGGAATGTGATTTCTTCGGACCTGTAATTCTCCGGGGTGCCGAATACCACATCGAGTGTGATTTTTCCCGCATACCATGCCTCCCGACTAGGGATGATTCCCCTTAATGTTGTGCCGCTCTGCTCAATGCAACTTTTGTCCATTTCCATCTTGTTGAGTGTTTCTTCATAGATCAAGTTTAGTCCACTTCCGCCGTCCATGAGTACTTTACTAAGCCGAAAGCCGTCCACGATTGGGCTAAGGACCAATGCGGCAGGTGCCCGGACTGTCTGGAATTGGGGTTCGTCACTGGCACTGAAAGTTATAGCAGTGTCATTCCACGGGTTTATTTTTGCCATGTGGCAAATTTCAGTGAGATTTCGATGGGCTTGCTTGCGCCTATTATTTGAGGAAAAAGTCTCAAAGACTGTCAGTACCATATTGTTTTCTTTGGCGGGATGTTGTTCTGCTTTATGGCTTACAAGAAGATCCTCGCCACTTTTTGCTACCTGCCGGAGTATCCAACATGCTCTAAGGCTATGTGTTGGTGTAGTGTTCGGCGAGCTGTGGAGTTTACATGGCCCATTGAGCCATTCTTCCAATACGGTTCCACGCCCTGAGGTGGGCTTTGGTTTCTTGGGGATTGGATCGGCTGACTTACGAGAGTTCACCCGTTTAGCTCGGACAAAGGTTTTAGTGAGAGCCGGACTATCCCAAAATTCTGTTTGGGTTTTCCAGGCGCTTTCCATCGCACAATACTTCTGTACTATGGTTACCAAGTCAGCAAAGTGTACTATGTCATGGTGACTTATAGCATTAAGGATCCCTTTGTTCGTGCAGTTTTTGCAAAAAAGTGAGATTGCGTCTTCCTCACGACAGTCCTTGACCTTGTTTAGCACAAGGAGGAATCTGGCCCAGTAGCGATGTACTGTTTCTTGGGGCTCTTGTCTGATGTGGGAGGGATGGTTTAAGTCCGGGTGGGTGGGTGTAGCTGAATCTGGATTCTGATCCGATCTAACACCTTGGGGCAGGGGAGCTTCCGGGCTTGACAGCTCGGGATCCGGAGCGCTGCCTGATTTTTTCGGTCCGATACCCAATTCTAAGTCCGGGATCTGGGTCGTGTCCTCCCGTGAGCGGGTATCCGACTCAGGGAGCTCGGTAATCCGGACATAATTCGTCCTCAAAATAGAAGGATAATCCGCATGTGGCTCCTCCACTACCGCTATCTCGTGGGTGACTGGTGGGGATTTTATATCCCTTTGGTCAGGTTTAAGCCCGATACGGTCATAGTCTGTGGCGACTCCCAAAGCGGCGATGTGATCCAGGAGCTCATTAAGGGAGGAGAGCTCCCTTGGATCCATCTGTTCAGCGAGTTCCGAATTGACGTGGAGGCTATTCGTGATGACCCGAGAGGTCATCTCGGCGCGACGGCCGATCGGGCGGCCATGAAGAAGCCGCCTAGTCGGCGAGTTTGGCCTACAACCAGCGCTCCCCCAGAGGTGATGTTGTCCTTAACAACGAGACAAGCCATCAAGCCTTGCAGCGACGACACAGAGGAACTCTCAATGAAAGCACCAATGTCGGTGTCAAAACCGGCGGATCTCGGGTAGGGGGTCCCGATCTGTGCGTCTAAGGCTAATGGTAACAGGAGGCAAGGGACACAATGTTTACCCAGGTTCGGGCCCTCTCGATGGAGGTAAAACCCTACTTCCTGCTTGATTGATATTGATGATATGAGTGTTACAAGAGTTGATCTACCACGAGATTGTAGAGGCTAAACCCTAGAATCTAGCCTATGATGATTATGATTCTGTCTCTAAGGACTAAACTCTCCGGTTTATATAGACACCAGAGAGGGCTAGGGTCTACATGGAGTCGGTTACAAAGAAGGAAATATAATATCTGGATCGCCAAGCTTGTCTTCCACGCAAAGGAGAGTCCCATCCGAACACGGGACGAAGTCTGGAGTCTTGTATCTTCACGGTCCAACAGTCCGGCCAAAGTATATAGTCCGGCTGTCCGGATACCCCCTAATCCAGGACTCCCTCGGACGTGTCAACCCCTCAAACACCCGTGGCCACGATTGGACACGTCTGCAGACAGTGACCAGTCATGTCTCAGATTAGCCACTCTACACCCTTATTTCTCATATTTCATCCCCAAAATCCATACAAAGCATGCAAAAGAAACCCTACGTACTACGTACTACCCTAGCTAGTCATCGTCGTTGGAGATGTCCACGATGGCGGTGCCGGGCGCTGGCTGGACCGAAGGGCTTCGAGTCATCCTCCTCCTGCTCGACCTCATCCATGTAGGCGAACATTCTCCGCCTCCTCTGCGGCATGTTGTGCCTCCATTTCCTACCGGCAACGGCGTCTGGCCTCCGCAGCCGACTTTGACCGAAGGGAATTGATGATGGCTTGCTGCTCCGCCTGCAGATCCACATCACCGGTGTCCCCCACATCCTCCTCCTCCGGCTCCTTCTCCTCCTCCTCAAATTCCTGCTCCTCCGGATCCACTCCATCCGTAGGTCTCCCTGCATTGTTCCGAGCTTCGCGCCTATCCCGGATCGGCGCTCCGGCGTCAGAAATGGCTCGCTCCTCTCCCGACGGCGTTGGAGCACGACTACTAGGTGGACAAGTGGCGTGGAAAGTGGTGGTGGTGGCGTACAGTGAAGGAAATATGCCCTAGAGGCAATCATAAAGTTATTATTTATTTCCTTATTTCATGATAATTGTTTATTATTCATGCTAGAATTGTATTAACCGGAAACTTAGTACATGTGTGAATACATAGACAAACATAATGTCACTAGTATGCCTCTACTTGACTAGCCCGTTGAATCAAAGGTTGTGTTTCCTAACCATAGACATGAGTTTTCATTTGATTAACGGGATCACATCATTAGAGAATGATGTGATTGACTTGACCCATTCCGTCAGCTTAGCACTTGATCATTTAGTATGTTGCTATTGCTTTCTTCATGACTTATACATGTTCCTATGACTATGAGATTATGCAACACCCGTTTATCGGAGGAACACTTTCTGTGCTACCAAACGCCACAATGTAACTGGGTGATTATAAAGGTGCTCTACAGGTATCTCCGAAGGTACTTGTTGAGTTGGCGTATTTCGAGATTAGGATTTGTCACTCCGATTGTCGGAGAGGTATCTCTGGGCCCTCTCGGTAATGCACATCACTATAAGCCTTGCAAGTAACACTAGTAGAAAAAGGGTCAAATGTGAAGCACATTAGTGCCGGTTTGTAAAAAAAAACCGGCACTAATGTGATCAATAGTGCCGGTTCGTGGGTGCGATCAATAGTACCGGTTCGTGTTGAGCCTTTAGTACCGGTTCGTGCCACGAACCGGTACTAAAGGGGTAGTGGCAGGCTGGCGTCAGGCCGGGTCCCCACGAGCCCCTTTAGTACTGGTTTGTGTTACCAACCGGTACTAAAGGTCTAACCTATAGTACCGGTTCGTGCCACGAACCGGCACTAAAGGGGACAAGCCTTTAGTACCGGTTCGTGCCACAAACTGGTACTAAAGGGGCCAATTTTCAAACTCTACCCCCCCCCCGTGTATCGCCATTTCAGTTTTGAAAAAACCAAAAGAAAATGATAAAAACTTCAAAAAATAAAATCCTTCGAGAGGTAGTTATATTACTATATCTACTAGTTAGGAAAATTTGAAAACTTAAATTTGGACATGTTTTGCAAAAAGTGTAGGGAAAATGTAAAACGGCTATAACTTTTGCATACGATGTCGGAAAAAACGTATAATATATCAAAAAATTCAGCACAAAAATCCGCATCCGATGGAGACCGCCTACGACCTGTTTGGAATTTTTTAGAATCCTCAAATTCGAAAAGGAAAAAAAGATATGGTCAAATTTCAGTTTTTTTAAAAAAATTTGGTTAAATTTGGTCAAACTACTTATTCAAGAAGTATTAATGTTACTACATAATTATTCAAGAATATTAGTGTTACTAAATAATTATTTCAATTTTTTGAATTTTGGTCAAACTATGGTCAAACTTATTCATGAAATATTAGCGTTACTAAATAATTACTGTTTTTTTTAGAATAATAGTTTCAAACTCAAACGGTGAAATGTGTGACTTCATGCTCAAGCTAAACTCCTGAGGGTTAATAGGATTGACATCTTACTATTGTCAGGAAAACAACAAGTGCATACTTGGAAACGAAGGAGAATAGAACCCGAAAGTTAAGCGCGCTCGGGCTGGAGTAGTGAGAGGGATGGGTGACCGGTCGGGAAGTTAGATGATTTGGAATGAGTGATCCACACTTGAGCAGTTAAGAGAGGTGATTAGAGACTAAATCATCAAATAATTCAGAAAAATTAAAAATAAAAAAAATCAATTTTTTTCCAAATTAAAAAAAAAATCAAAAAAAACCTTTAGTACCGGTTGGTAACAGCAACCGGTACTAAAGGTCCCCCATACTAGGGCGTGAGCTCACGCCACGTGGTGGCACTTTAGCGCCGGTTCGTGCCGAACCGGTACTAAAGGGGGGGGGGCTTTAGTGCCCACACTTTAGTGCCGGTTCCATAACCGGCACTAAAGGCCCTTACAAACCGGTTTTAAAGCTCCGTTTTCTACTAGTGTAATATGACTAATGAGTTAGTTGCGGGATGATGCATTACATAACAAGTAAAGAGACTTGCCGGTAACAAGATTGAACTAGGTATTGAGATACCGACGATCGAATCTCGGGCAAGTAACATACCAATGACAAAGGGAACAACGTATGTTGTTATGCGGTTTGACCGATAAAGATCTTTGTAGAATATGTGGGAGCCAATATGAGCATCCAGGTTCCGCTATTGGTTATTGACCGGAGACGTGTCTCGGTCATGTCTACATAGTTCTCGAACCCGTAGGGTTCGCACGCTTAACGTTCGGACGGGGTCCGTGATCTGAGGTTTATCCTCATTGCTACACAGAAGAATTATGTCCTTGATGCACCGCTAGGTGACAGACCTATTGCAGGAGCAGATGCAGACGTTATGAACGTTTGGCTAGCTCAATATGATGACTACTTGATAGTTTAGTGCACCATGCTTAACGGCTTAGAATCAGGACTTCAAAGACATTTTTGAACGTCATGGACCATATGAGATGTTCCAGAAGTTGAAGTTAATATTTGAAGCAAATACCCGAGTTGAGAGATATGAAGTCTCCAACAAGTTCTATAGCTAAAAGATGGAGGAGAATAGCTCAAGCAGTGAGCATGTGCTCAGATTGTCTAGGTACTCCAATCGCTTGAATCAAGTGGGAGTTAATCTTCCAGATAAAATAGTGATTGACAGAGTTCTCTATTCACCATCACCAAGTTAGAAGAACTTCGTGATGAACTATAGCATGAAAAGGATGACGAAAATGATTCCTGAGCTTTTCATGATGATGAAATCGATGAAGGTAGAAATCAAGAAAGAGCATCAAGTGTTGATGATTAACAAGACCACTAATTTCAAGAAAAGGGCAAAGGGATAGAAAGGGAACTTCATGTAGAATGGCAAGCAAGTTTTCACTTTCGTGAAGAAGCCCAAAGCTAGACTAAAGCCTAAAACCGAGTGCTTCTACTCCAAAGGAAATGGTCATTGGAAGTGGAAATGCCCTGAATATTTGGTGGATAAGAAGGATGGCAAAGTGAACAAGGGTATATTTGATATACGGGTTATTGGTGTGTACCTTACTAGTGTTTATAGTAGCCCCTGGGTATTTTATACTTGTTCGGTTGCTAAAAATTAGTAACTCGAAACAGGAGTTACAGAATAAGCAGAGACTAGTTGAGGGTGAAGTGATGATGTATGTTGGAAGTGGTTCCAAGATTGATATGATCATCATCGCACACTCCCTATACTTTTGGGATTAGTGTTAAACCTAAATAAATGTTATTTGGCGTTTGCGTTGAGCATGAATATAATTTGATCATGTTTATTACGATTATTCATTTAAAGTCAGAGAATAATTGTTGTTCTGTTTACATGAATAAAGCCTTCGATGGTCATACACCCAATGAAAATAGTTTTTTGGATCTCGATCATAGTGATACACATATTCATAATATTGATGCCAAAAGATGCAAAGTTGATAATGATAGTGCAACTTATTTGTGGCACTGCCGTTTGGGTCATATCAGTGTAAAGCCCATGAAGAACCTCCATAAACATGGATTTTTGGAATCATTTGGTTATGAATCATTTGATGCTTGCGAACTGTGACTTTTGGGCAAGATGACTAAAACTCTGTTCTCCGGAACAATGGAACGAGCTACTGACTTGTTGGAAATAATACATACCGTTGTATGCGGTCCAATGAGTGTTGATGCTCGTGGCGGGTATCGTTATTTTCTGACCTTCATAGATGATTTGAGCAGATATGAGTATATCAACTTAATGAAGCACAAGTCTGAAACATTTGAAAAGTTCAAAGAATTTCAGAGTGAAGTGGAGAATCATCGTAATAAGAAAATAAAGTTTCTACAATCTGATCGTAGAGGAGAATATTTGAGTTACGAGTTTGGCCTTCATTTATAACAATGTGGAATAGTTTCACAGCTCATGCCACATGGAACACCACAGCGTAATGATGTGTCTGAATGTCGTAACCGCACTTTATGGATATGGTGTGATCTATGATGTATCTTACCGATTTACCACTATAATTTTGGGGTTATGCATTAAATACAACTGCATTCACTTTAAATAGGGCACCATCAAAATCCATTGAGACGACACATTATGAACTGTGGTTTGGCAAGAAACCAAAGTTGTCGTTTCTTAAAGTTTGGGGTTGTGATGCTTATGTGAAAAGGTTTCAACCTGATAAGCTCGAACCTAAATCGGAGAAGTGCGTCTTCATAGAATACCCAAAGGAAACTGCTGGGTACACCTTCTATCACAGATCCGAAGGCAAGATATTCGTTGCTAAGATGGATCCTCTCTAGAGAAGGAGTTTCTCTCGAAAGAAGTGAGTGGGAGGAAAGTAGAACTTGATAAGGTAATTGTACCTTCTCCCGAATTGGGAAGTGGTTCATCACAGAAATCAGTTCCAGTGATGCCTACACCGATTAGTGAGGAAGCTAATGATGATGATCATGAAACTTCAGATCAAGTTACTACTGAACCTCGTAGGTCTTCCAGAGTACAATCCGCACTAGAGTGGTACGGTAATCCAATTCTGGAAGTCATGTTACTAGACCATGATGAACCTACGAACTATGAGGAAGCGATGATGAGCCCAGATTCCGCAAAATGGCTTGAGGCCATGAAATCTAAGATCGGATCCATGTATGCTAACAAAGTGTGGACTTTGGTTGACTTACCCAATGATCGGCAAGCCTTAGAATATAAATGGATCTTCAAGAGGAAGACAGACGTTGATAGTAGTGTTACTATCTACAAAGCTTGAATTGTAGCAAAAAAAAGGTTTTCGACAAGTTCAAGGTGTTGAATACGATGAGATTTTCTCACTCGTATCGATGCTTAAGTTTGTCCGAATCATGTTAGCAATTGCCACATTTTATGAAATCTGGCAAATTGATGTCAAAATTGCATTCCTTAATGGATTTATTAAAGAAGAGTTGTATATGATGCAACCAGAAGGTTTTTGTCAACCCTAAAGGAACTAACAAATTGTGCAAGCTCCAGTGATCCATCTATGGACTGGTGCAAGCATCTCGGAGTTGGAATATACACTTTGATGAGTTGATCAAAGCATATAGTTTTATACAGACTTGCGGTGAAGCCTGTATTTATAGGAAAGTGAGTGGGAGCACTACAACCTTTCTGATAAGTATATATGAATGACATATATTGATTAGAAATAATGTAGAATTTTCTGGAAAGCATAAAGGAGTGTTTGAAAGGAGTTCTTCAAAGAGAGACCTCAGTAAAGCTGCTTACATATTGAGCATCAAGATCTATAGAGATAGATCAAGACGCTTGATAAAAATTTTCAATGAGTACATAGCTTGACAAGTTTTTGAAGTAGTTCAAAATGGAACAGTCAAAGAAGGAATTCTTGCCTGTGTTGCAAGGTGTGAAGTTGAGTAAGACTCAAAACCCAACCATGGTAGAAAATAGAAAGAGAATGAAAAGCTATTCCCTATGCCTCAGTCATAGGTTCTATAAATGCTACTAGGGAAAAGCCTAGCAGCAGTGCGGGTTTTAGGCCTATCAGTAGCGCGGGCTGGAGCGCTCTGGTACGATGCTACAGCTAAAGCTTAGCAGTAGCGTGCCTCAACCTGCGCTGCTGCTAAATCGACTTAGTAGTAGCGCTTGCCCAGAGGAGCGCTACTGGTAATTAGTAGTAGCGCTTCTCCCAGCCCGTGCTACTACTATTATTTCATATTTTATTTCTTTTTTATTTCATGTTGTATTCATACACCTTTACACAAGTTTTCATACAATAGGAATTTAGAGATTGTTTTTACATCATAATGAGTTATTACATCACGGGGTGAAAGAACCGTGGACTAGTTTCAAGTGTATGTCCATCCACTTGAAACTAATTCGCGGTTCTTTCACCCAATGATATAATAAATATCATCATCATCATCATATCATTAACAACTTTTCATCATAATACATCATTGTCATATAACACCTCCTCAAGATCATCGTTTTCATCAATGACATCACATAGAAAATTGGTCACTAGTCATAATCACAAGTACTCCTCATCATCAACTCTAACACATTGTACCACATAATAAACATATTGTACCTCATAGGACCTACTACATTCTCTTAGGACCTACTACATTTTCTAAGATAAAATAGCAAAAAACAAGATAGCCCCTGACTCTCCATTATGGAGAATTGAGATTATCCTGTCTCCAATTCTTGCCTTTCGCTGAATGTTACTTCCAAAAACCTCCTTGCGAATGTCCAAACATTTTTTCCATTCTTTGATGAGCATGTGTTCACCTGTTTTAGAAATCCGATATGCACAGGTGAGCTCCCTAGATTTACCTGGCAGCATGTTCAGAACTGTAAGGCGACCATTCAGATACATCAGATGAGGCACACAATCCATCGGGATTTTCTGTTGAAAAACATAGTAATAACTTCGTAGTTAGCAATGATGTACTAGTTTTAGAAGTATGCAAAAGATGCATGGTTGTCGTAATAGTAAAAAATCTTACCAGGGTATCTCCATAGAAGTAACCATGGTTCAACACATGCACTAGTGGCACGTATTCACCATAATTTTGAGGAGTTCGATAATAGGTATTGTAATTCTCAAGGTAAGTACAAAATGCGATCAGATGACTTTTCTCCTTATAAGTTAATTCGGAGCCATCAGTGTAGTGGGTTTTGTCTACCATCTTCCGCACATTTTTTGAAGAATCAAAATAAGCTGTCAACTATTTTGAAATAAACATTATAAATTAGTTAATAACTATGTTTGAGAAACTCACATTGTGATACAATCGGAAGCGTATCAACAAGGAACCAAATGTCCATATTGTCTTGCTCGATGTCAGGATCACCAAGATCCATGGTGACAATCATACCCTCATAAAAACAATACATTTTGCAAAGTGCTTCCCAATTTTGGCAACCAAAATGGGTTACGCTCTGAGCATTGCACAAATTTACTTCAAAATCCATATCATGATGGGTCCTTATGTGTATTTTCTTTGTTTCAAAATTTTCATGGTCTTCAAAACCCATCCTCTCCAAGACATAGAGTCTTGCATGGCATGGGATAAGCTAGTCGAATTGTAAAAGATGAAAATTAGAGGTTGAAATAGTTGAAGTCATGCTTAATTACGAAAAAAACACTTGTCATTGTTGCGTACCGTTAAAACATCGAAGTTCTCCTCGAGCTTAATGCTGAAGCGCCGATCTTTGTCCAGCTCAACGAACCTGTCGCACATACCTTGATCATCATGGCACCAGCTGCACTCCCCCGGGAGACTGTCGTCGTCCGAGTACGACATTTCCTACGTTCATAATTCAAAGATTAAACTTGTACAATTAAATACATGTACTAAAAAACCTAAATTAGATCATTATTTTTCAAGAAAATCCCGGCCACTCGATATTTCCTACATATTCTAGCACAAGTCATGCCAGAATTCACGAAAAAATCCGGCATGACCTTTGCTAAAAAAGGACATATCGAGGGCCTGAAATTTGCCGGAACGGAAATTAATCAACACTCTGGCAAAACATAGGCCACTCGGAGGTGTATCCTGAACATGACCGACCACTTGGGCAACCACATATCCTATATGAGCAACACAAGATATACATGGAGATTTGGCAGGTCTCACCTGGAGGTCGGAGGGGGTCGGTGACGGGGACGACGGTGGGGATGATGGAGGGGCTCCTTGATTTCTGCAAAAGCAAAAACCCTATAAGTTATCACTAATACATCCCGAATAATTGCTTAAACTAAAAAAATAACAACAAATATGACATGTTCAACTAGTTCTATTAATTCAACTAGTTCTTACTAAATATAAACTTACTATAAATAGAAAAAAACTAGTTCTTTCTAAAAATAAAGTATTTCAACTAGTTATATTAATTTACTTACTAAACTAGTTCAACTAAAACTAAACTAGTTCAACTAGTTTATTAATTTACTTAGTAAAATACAATAGTTCTATTAATTTAACTGGTTCAACTAGTTTATTAATTTACTTACTAAACTAGTTCAACTAAAACTAAACTAGTTCAACTAAAACTAAACTAGTTCAACTACAAAAAATCATTATCTATGAACCCTAAATTAAGATCTACTACTACTAAAAAACATCTAGTACTAACTAAGCAGAGAGAAAGGGGGTGGGGGGCTTACAGAGAGGGGAGAGACGATGGCGGGGAGGTGCTCGGCGACAGAGAGGTAGGGGCGGCGAGGGCGGGCTCGGGATCAGGAGGCGGCGGTGCTGGGCGGGCTCAGGCGGTGGCGGTGAGGTTGACGGTGGCGGCGGTGAGGTCGAGGGCGGCGACGGTGAGGTCGAGAGCGGCGGCGAGACGCGGTGCTGAGGTTGAGGGCGGGCGGCGGCGGTGAGGGCAGGCTCGGGTGGCGGCAACAGAGGAGTAGGGGAAGGGGGGGATGGAGGAATTAGCAAAATTTTGAGCCGGTGGGTGGTTAATTCAGAAGTAGCAGTAGCGCGTTCCAGAAAGCGCGCTACTGCTAAGTTAGCTACAACATGTTCTGGTATACACACTACTGCTACTCCTTTCTCTTTTCCCCTTTCCATTTATTTTTCTTCACATTTTATTTTTTTCCTTTCACCTTATTCTATTTCTTTCATTTTCAATTACCTTTCTATTTGCTTTCCATTTAATTTTATATCCTTTAGCAGTAGCGAGTTTAGAAGAAAACGCGCTACTAGACAGGAAGTAGCGGTAGCGCGATTCAATATGGATCTCTACTACTATGTGTAGCCTATCGGCTAAGCCGTGGGAATTATAGTGGTAGCGCTTGTTTCTGAACATGCGCTACTGCTTAAGTTTGAGCTATAGTGCACTTTGCATGAATGCGCTACTACAAATTAACAGTAGCGCCCTATTTTAACCAGCGCTACTGCTATACCTCTGTGTATAGGCTTTTCCCTAGTAGAATACTACGCTGTGTACCAGACCTATTGTATACCTTGCTCTGAGTTTGGCAAGGGAGTAAAATTTTGATCTAGGAGTAGATCACTGGACAGCGGTCAAGAATATCCTTAGTGAGGACTAAGGATATATTTCTCGATTATGGAGGTGATAATAGAGTTCATCGTAAAGAGTTACATCAGTACAAGCTTTTACACCGATCCAGATGACTCTAAGTCTCAATCTGGATACATATTGAAAGTGGGAGCAATTTAGCTAGAGTAGCTCCGTGCAGAGCATTGTAGACATAGAATATTTGCAAAATACATACGGCCCTGAATGTGACAGACCCGTTGACTAAACTTCTCTAACGAGTAAAACATGATCATATATACCTTAGTACTCTTTGGGTGTTAATCACATAGCGATGTGAACTAGATTATTGACTCTAGTAAACCCTTTGGGTGTTGGTCACATGACGATGTGAACTATGGATGTTAATCACATACAGATGTGAATATTGGTGTTAAATCACATGATGATGTGAACTAGATTACTGACTCTAGTGCAAGTGGGAGACTGAAGGAAATATGCCCTAAAGGCAATAACAAAGTTATTATTTATTTCCTTATTTCATGATAAATGTTTATTATTCATGCTAGAATTGTATTAACCGGAAACTTACTACATGTGTGAATACATAGACAAACATAATGTCACTAGTATGCCTCTACTTGACTAGCTCGTTGAATCAAAGATGGTTGTGTTTCCTAACCATAGACATGAGTTGTCATTTGATTAACGGGATCACATCATTAGAGAATGATATGATTGACTTGACCCATTCCGTTAGCTTAGCACTTGATCGTTTAGTATGTTGCTATTGCTTTCTTCATGACTTATACATGTTCCTATGACTATGACATTATGCAACTCCCGTTTACCGGAGGAACACTTTGTGTGCTACCAAACGTCACAACGTAACTAGGTGATTAGAAAGGTGCTCTACAGGTGTCTCCGAAGGTACTTGTTGAGTTAACGTATTTCAAGATTAGGATTTGTCACTCCGATTGTCGGAGAGGTATCTCTGGGCCCTCTCGGTAATGCACATCACTATAAGCCTTGCAAGCAATATCACTAATGAGTTAGTTGTGGGATGATGCATTACATAACGAGTAAAGAGACTTGCCGGTAACGAGATTGAACTAGGTATTGGGATACTGACGATCGAATCTCAGGCAAGTAATATACCGATGACAATGGGAACAACGTATGTTGTTATACAGTTTGACCGATAAAGATCTTTGTAGAATATGTGGGTGCCAATATGAGCATCCAGGTTCCTCTATTGGTTATTGACCGGAGACGTGTCTCGGTCATGTCTACATAGTTCATGAACCCGTAGGGTTCGCACGCTTAACGTTCGGAATGGGTCCGTGATATGAGGTTTATCCTCATTGCTGCACCAAAGAATTATGTCCTTGATGCACCGCTAGGTGACAGACCTATTGCAGGAGCAGATGCAGACGTTATGAACGTTTGGCTAGCTCAATATGATGACTACTTGATAGTTTAGTGCACCATGCTTAACAGCTTAGAATCGGGACTTCAAAGACATTTTTGAACATCATGGACCATATGAGATGTTCTAGAAGTTGAAGTTAATATTTGAAGCAAATACCCGAGTTGAGAGATATGAAGTCTCCAACAAGTTCTATAGCTAAAAGATGGAGGAGAATAGCTCAAGCAGTGAGCATGTGCTCATATTGTCTAGGTACTCCAGTCGCTTGAATCAAGTGGGAGTTAATCTTCCAGATAAAATAGTGATTGACAGAGTTCTCTAGTCACCATCACCAAGTTAGAAGAACTTCGTGATGAACTATAGCATGCAAAGGATGACGAAAATGATTCCTGAGCTTTTCATGATGATGAAATCGATGAAGGTAGAAATCAAGAAAGAGCATCAAGTGTTGATGATTAACAAGACCACTAATTTCAAGAAAAGGGCAAAGGGATAGAAAGGGAACTTCATGTAGAATGGCAAGCAAGTTGTCACTTCCGTGAAGAAGCCCAAAGCTAGACTAAAGCCTAAAACTGAGTGCTTCTACTGCAAAGGAAATGGTCATTGGAAGCGGAAATGCCTTGAATATTTGGTGGATAAGAAGGATGGCAAAGTGAACAAGGGTATGTTTGATATACGGGTTATTGGTGTGTACCTTACTAGTGTTTATAGTAGCCCCTGGGTATTTGATACTTGTTCGGTTGCTAAAAATTAGTAACTCGAAACAGGAGTTACAGAATAAGCAGAGACTAGTTGAGGGTGAAGTGATGATGTATGTTGGAAGTGGTTCCAAGATTGATATGATCATCATCGCACACGCCCTATACTTTTGGGATTAGTGTTAAACCTAAATAAATGTTATTTGGCGTTTGCGTTGAGCATGAATATAATTTGATCATGTTTATTGCAATACGGTTATTCATTTAAAGTTAGAGAATAATTGTTGTTCTGTTTACATGAATAAAGCCTTCGATGGTCATACACCCAATGAAAATAGTTTGTTGGATCTCGATCGTAGTGATACACATATTCATAATATTGATGCCAAAAGATGCAAAGTTGATAATGATAGTGCAACTTATTTGTGGCACTGCCGTTTGGGTCATATCGGTGTAAAGCGCAAGAAGAACCTCCACAAACATGGATTTTTGGAATCATTTGGTTATGAATCATTTGATGCTTGCGAACTGTGCCTTTTGGGCAAGATGACTAAAACTCTGTTCTCCGGAACAATGGAACGAGCTACTGACTTGTTGGAAATAATACATACCGATGTATGCGGTCCAATGAGTGTTGATGCTCGTGGCGGGTATCGTTATTTTCTGACCTTCATAGATGATTTGAGCAGATATGAGTATATCAACTTAATGAAGCACAAGTCTGAAACATTTGAAAAGTTCAAAGAATTTCAGAGTGAAGTGGAGAATATCATCGTAACAAGAAAATAAAGTTTCTACAATCTGATCGTAGAGGAGAATATTTGAGTTACAAGTTTGGCCTTCATTTATAACAATGTGGAATAGTTTCACAGCTCACGCCACATGGAACACCACAGCGTAATGATGTGTCCGAACGTCATAACCGCACTTTATGGATTTGGTGCGATCTATGATGTATCTTACCGATTTACCACTATAATTTTGGGGTTATGCATTAAATACAACTGCATTCACTTTAAATAGGGCACCATCAAATCCATTGAGACGACACCTTATGAACTGTGGTTTGGCAAGAAACCAAAGTTGTCGTTTCTTAAAGTGTGGGGTTGTGATGCTTATGTGAAAAAGTTTCAACCTGATAAGATCGAACCTTAATCGGAGAAGTGCATCTTCATAGAATACCCAAAGGAAACTGTTGGGTACACCTTCTATCACAGATCCGAAGGCAAGATATTCGTTGCTAAGATGGATCCTCTCGAGAGAGGAAGTTTCTCTCGAAAGAAGTGAGTGGGAGGAAAGTAGAACTTGATAAGGTAATTGTACCTTCTCCCGAATTGGAAAGTGGTTCATCACAGAAATCAGTTCCAGTGATGCCTACACCGATTAGTGAGGAAGCTAATGATGATGATCATGAAACTTCAGATCAAGTTACTACCGAACCTCGTAGGTCTTCCAGAGTACAATCCGCACTAGAGTGGTACGGTAATCTTATTCTTGAAGTCATGTTACTAGACCATGATGAACCTACGAACTATGAGGAAGCGATGATGAGCCCAGATTCCGCAAAATGGCTTGAGGCCATGAAATCTAAGATGGGATCCATGTATGCTAACAAAGTGTGGACTTTGGTTGACTTGCCCAATGATCGGCAAGCCTTAGAATATAAATGGATCTTCAAGAGGAAGATGGACGTTGATAGTAGTGTTACTATCTACAAAGCTTGAATTGTCGTAAAAAAAGGTTTTCGACAAGTTCAAGGTGTTGAATACGATGAGATTTTCTCACTCGTATCGATGCTTAAGTCTGTCCGAATCATGTTAACAATTGCCACATTTTATGAAATCTGGCAAATGGATGTCAAAACTGCATTCCTTAATGGATTTATTAAAGAAGAGTTGTATATAATGCAACCAGAAGGTTTTTTGTCAACCCTAAAGGAGCTAACAAATTGTGCAAGCTCCAGTGATCCATCTATGGACTGGTGCAAGCATCTCGGAGTTGGAATATACGCTTTGATGAGTTGATCAAAGCATATAGTTTTATACAGACTTGCGGTGAAGCCTGTATTTACAGGAAAGTGAGTGGGAGCACTACATCCTTTCTGATAAGTATATGTGAATGACATATTATTGATCAGAAATAATGTAGAATTTTCTGGAAAGCATAAAGGAGTGTTTGAAAGGAGTTTTTCAAATAAAGACCTCAGTAAAGCTGCTTACATATTGAGCATCAAGATCTATAGAGATAGATCAAGACGCTTGATAAGTTTTTTCAATGAGTACATACCTTGACAAGTTTTTGAAGTAGTTCAAAATGGAATAGTCAAAGAAGGAATTCTTGCCTGTGTTGCAAGGTGTGAAGTTTAGTAAGACTCAAAACCCGACCATGGTAGAAAATAGAAAGAGAATGAAAAGCCATTCCCTATGCCTCAGTCATAGGTTCTATAAACACTACTAGGGAAAAGCCTAGCAGCAGTGCGGGTTTTAGGCCTATCAGTAGCGCGGGCTGGAGCGCTACTGGTACGATGCTACAGCTAAAGCTTAGCAGTAGCGTGCCTCAACTAGCGCTGCTGCTAAATCGACTTAGTAGTAGCGCTTGCCCAGAGGAGCGCTACTGGTAATTATTAGTAGCGCTTCTCCCAGCCCGTGCTACTACTATTATTTCATATTCTATTTATTTTTTATTTCATGTTGTATTCATACACCTTTACACAAGTTTTCATACAATAGGAATTTAGAGATTGTTTTTACATCATAATGAGTTATTACATCACGGGGTGAAAGAACCGTGGACTAGTTTCAAGTGTATGTCCATCCACTTGAAACTAATCCGCGGTTCTTTCACCCAATGATATAATAAATATCATCATCATCATCATATCATTAACAACTTTTCATCATAATACATCATTGTCATATAACACCTCCTCAAGATCATCGTTTTCATCAATGACATCACATAGCAAATTGGTCACTAGTCATAATCACAAGTACTCCTCATCATCAACTCTAACACATTGTACCACATAATAAACATATTGTACCTCATAGGACCTACTACATTCTCTTAGGACCTACTACATTTTCTAAGGTAAAATAGCAAAAAACAAGATAGCCCCTGACTCTCCATTATGGAGAATGGAGATTATCCTGTCTCCAATTCTTGCCTTTCGCTGAATGTTACTTCCAAAAACCTCCTTGCGAATGTCCAAACATTTTTTCCATTCTTTGATGAGCATGTGTTCACCGGTTTTAGAAATCCGATATGCACAGGTGAGCTCCCTAGATTTACCTGGCAGTATGTTCAGAACTGTAAGATGACCATTCAGATACATTAGATGAGGCACACAATCCATCGGGATTTTCTGTTGAAAAACATAGTAATAACTTCGTAGTTAGCAATGATGTACTATTTTTAGAAGTATGCAAAAGATGCACGGTTGTCGTAATAGTAAAAAATCTTACCAGGGTATCTCCATAGAAGTTACCGTGGTTCAACACGTGCACTAGTGGCACGTATTCACCATAATTTTGAGGAGTTCGATAATAGGTATTGTAATTCTCATGGTAAGTACAAAATGCGATCAAATTACTTTTCTCCTTATAAGTTAATTCAGAGCCATCAGTGTAGTGGGTTTTGTCTACCATCTTCCGCACATTTTTTGAAGAATCAAAACAAGCTGTCAACTATTTTGAAATAAACAATATAAATTAGTTAATAACTATGTTTGAGAAACTCAAATTGTGGTACAATCGGAAGCGTATCAACAAGGACCCAAATGCCCATACTATCTTGCTCGATGTCAGGATCACCAAGATCCATGGTGACAATCATACCCTCATAAAAACAATACATTTTGCAAAGTGCTTCCCAATTTCGGCAACCAAAATGGGTTACGCTCTAAGCATTGCACAAATTTACTTCAAAATCCATATCATGATGGGTCCTTAGGTGTATTTTCTTTGTTTCAAAATTTTCATGGTCTTCAAAACCCATCCTCTCCAAGACATAGCGTCTTGCATGGCATGGGACAAGCTAGTCGAATTGTAAAATATGAAAATTAGACATTGAAATAGTTGAAATCATGCTTAATTACGAAAAAAACACTTGTCGTTGTTGCGTACCATTTCAACATCGAAGGTCTCCTCGAGCTTAATGCTGAAGCGCCGATCTTCGTCCAGCTGAACAAACCTGTCGCACATACCTCGATCATCGTGGCACCAGCTGCACTCCCCCGGGAGACTGTCGTCGTCCGAGTACAACATTTCCTACGTTCATAATTCAAAGATTAAACTTGTACAATTAAATACATGTACTAAAAAACCTAAATTAGATCATTATTTTTCAAGAAAATCCAGGCCACTCGCTATTTCCTACATATCCAGGCCAGGTCGAAGGGGGTCGGTGACGGGGACGACGGCGGGGATGATGGAGGGGCTCCTTGATTTCTGCAAAAGCAAAAACCCTATAAGTTATCACTAATACATCCCAAATAATTGCTTAAACTAAAAAAATAACAACAAATATGACATGTTCAACTAGTTCTATTAATTCAACTAGTTCTTACTAAATATAAACTTACTATAAATAGAAAAAAACTAGTTCTTTCTAAAAATAAAGTAGTTCAACTAGTTATATTAATTTACTTACTAAACTAGTTCAACTAAAACTAAACTAGTTCAACTAGTTTATTAATTTACTTACTAAAATACATTTGTTCTATTAATTCAACTAGTTTATTAATTTACTTACTAAACTAGTTCAACTAAAACTAAACTAGTTCAACTAAAACTAAACTAGTTCAACTACTAAAAATCATTATCTATGAACCCTAAATTAAGATCTACTACTACTAAAAAACATCTAGTACTACCTAAGCAGAGAGAAAGGGGGTGGGGGAGGGGTGGGGGGCTTACAGAGAGGGGAGAGACGATGGCGGGGAGGTGCTCGGCGATAGAGAGGTAGGGGCGGCGAGGGTGGGCTCGGGATCGGGAGGCGGCGGTGAGGTTGACGGCGGCGGCGGTGAGGTCGAGGGCAGCGACGGTGAGGTCAAGAGCGGCGGCGGGCGGCACTGCTGAGGTTGAGGGTGGGCAGCAGCGGTGAGGGCAGGCTCGGGCGGCGGCGACAAAGTAGTAGGGAAAGGAGGGGAATGGAGGACTTAGCAAAATTTTGAGCCGGTGGGTGGTTAATTCAGAAGTAGCAGTAGCGCGTTCCAGAAAGTGTGCTACTGCTAAGTTAGCTACAGAATGTTCTGGTATACACGCTACTGCTACTCGTTTCTCTTTTTCCCCTTTTCATTTATTTTTCTACACATTTTATATTTTTCCTTTCACCTTAATCTATTTCTTTCATTTTCAATTACCTTTCTATTTGCTTTCTATTTAATTTTATATCCTTTAGTAGTAGCGAGTTTAGAACAAAACACGCTACTACAAAGGAAGTAGCGCTAGCGCGATTCAATATGGATCGCTACTACTATGTGTAGCCTATCGGCTAAGCCGTGGGAATTATAGTTGTAGCGCTTGTTTCTGAACATGCGGTACTGCTTAAGTTTGAGCTATAGCGCGCTTTGCATGAATGCGCTACTACAAATTAGCAGTAGCGCCCTATTTTAACCAGCGCTACTGCTATACCTCTATGTATAGGCTTTTCCCTAGTAGTATACTATGTTGTGTACCAGACCTATTGTATACCTTGCTCTGAGTTTGGCAAGGGAGTACAATTTTGATCTAGGAGTAGATCACTGGACAGCGGTCAAGAATATCCTTAATGAGGACTAAGGATATATTTCTCGATTATGGAGGTGATAAAAGAGTTCATCGTAAAGAGTTACATCAGTGCAAGCTTTTACACCGATCCAGATGACTCTAAGTCTCAATCTGGATACATATTGAAAGTGGGAGCAATTTAGCTAGAGTAGCTCCGTGCAGAGCATTGTAGACATAGAATATTTGCAAAATACATACGGCTCTGAATGTGACAGACCCGTTGACTAAACTTCTCTCACGAGCAAAACATGATCATATATACCTTAGTACTCTTTGGGTGTTAATCACATAGCGATGTGAACTAGATTATTGACTCTAGTAAACTCTTTGGGTGTTGGTCACATGACGATGTGAACTATGGATGTTAATCACATACAGATGTGAATATTGGTGTTAAATCACATGATGATGTGAACTAGATTATTGACTCTAGTGCAAGTGGGAGACTAAAGGAAATATGCCCTAAAGGGAATAATAAAGTTATTATTTATTTCCTTATTTCATGATAAATGTTTATTATTCATGCTAGAATTGTATTAACTGGAAACTTAGTACATGTGTGAATACATAGACCAACATAATGTCACTAGTATGCCTCTACTTGACTAGCTCGTTGAATCAAAGATGGTTGTGTTTCCTAACCATAGACATGAGTTGTCATTTGATTAACGGGATCACATTATTAGAGAATGATATGATTGACTTGACCCATTCCGTTAGCTTAGCACTTGATCGTTTAGTATGTTGCTATTGCTTTCTTCATGACTTATACATGTTCCTATGACTATGAGATTATGCAAGTCCCATTTACCGTAGGAACACTTTGTGTGCTACCAAACGTCACATCGTAACTAGGTGATTATAAAGGTGCTCTACAGGTGTCTCCGAAGGTACTTGTTGAGTTGACGTATTTCAAGATTAGGATTTGTCACTCCGATTGTCAGAGAGGTATCTCTGGGCCCTCTCGGTAATGCACATCACTATAAGCCTTGCAAGCAATATGACTAATGAGTTAGTTGTGGGATGATGCATTACATAACGAGTAAAGAGTCTTGCCGGTAACGAGATTGAAATAGGTATTGAGATACCGACAATCGAATCTCGGGCAAGTAATATACCGATGACAAAGGGGACAATGTATGTTGTTATGCAGTTTGACCGATAAAGATCTTCGTAGAATATGTGGGAGCCAATATGAGCATCTAGGTTCCTCTATTGGTTATTGACCGGAGACGTGTCTCGGTCATGTCTACATAGTTCTCGAACCTGTAGGGTTCGCACGCTTAACACTCGGTGACGACTTATATTATGAGTTATGTGTTTTGATGTATCGAAGGTAGTTTGGAGTCCCACATGAGATCGGGGACATGACACTACAAAAAAATACACTTCCGTGATGATATGTGTTTGTCACAGTAGGTCGTGTTTTTTGTCATGCATGTACATCCATGACAATTTTATGACAGAATCAAGATAGTCATACCTGTGCTGTCGTAGAAGTGTTCCATGACATTAGCAAAATTATCATCACGGAAGTGTCCACTTCCATGACGATAAATCGCGCGTCACAGGAGTGCTTTCGTCAAGGGTGACCGACATGTGGCATCCACTGTAATGGAACGCTATTAAGCTATTGGGTCGGGTTTTGGATGCGATAATCCGTTAACAACCCCGACCAATGGGGATTTTCCATGTGTAAAATCATCATTGGCTGGAGGAAACACGTGTCGTTTCGTTGTTGGGACAGATGTCATCCACTCATTGGACAGAAGGCGCCTATGATACGTCGACACGTGGCACGGCCCATCAAGTTTAAATGGGCCGGCCCAACTAAAGTCCCACAAGATTTTGCGGCCATAATGGGCGGACCCAGCTAAAGGCCCACGAGATTTTGTGGACCATAATGGGCTGGCCCAGCTAAAGGCCCACAAGATTTCGCGAGCCATAATGGGCCGGCCCAGGTAAAGGCCCACAAGATTTTTGTGTGTCATAATGGGCCGGCCCAGGTAAAGGCCCACAAAATTCTTGCGAATCATAATGGGCCGGCCCAGCTAAAGGCCCACGAGATTTTGCCGACACTAATGGGCCGGCCCAGCTATAGGCCCACAAGATTTTGAGGACCCTAGTAGGCCGGCCCATTAACTGGCTGCCATGTTTTGGGCCAAATGCCAGCCCATATTTGATCCGGTCCATTAATGGCCTGCCACGTTCCGGGCCTAATAATGGCCCATATGAGATCCGGCCCGTTAAAAGCCTCCCACGTTCTGGGCCAAATCACGGCCCAGATCAGGTCCGGCCCTTTAAGAGGCTTCGGCCTCAATTATGGCCCATATCAGATTCGGCCCGTTAACTGGACGCTATGCTTTTGGGCCCACTTGCAAAAGGCCATTTAGTAATTCGGCCTGATATTAGTTTCCACCTGTTAAGGGCCCGTTTAACATTTTGGCCCTATATTAATTTCGGCCTGTTAAAAGCCCGTCATTTAGTTGGGCCTAACTACGGCTCGGTTTGCATCCGGCCTGCTCGCAGCCGATATCTGATTGGGCCAAACAAGGACCGAGACAATTTTGGCCTTTTAAAAGCCCGTGATTTGATTCGCACAATCATGGGCCGGGGTCCATTTCGGGCCGTTGTCGGCCCGTGAGCTGTTCGGCACGTTTCATGCCCAACCTACTTCTCAGCCTCCTAAAAGCCCATTGAGTTTTCTTGCGAAAAGAGGGTCGGGGTTACTCGGCCTATTAAAGGCCCGAATCTACTAGTGGGCTAGTTTGACAGGGCCCATGATGCAGATCATACATCGTGATTGCATGACGGCCCGATTATGTACCGTAATTTTACGGTTTGGCCGCTTTACGGTGAAGACATGATATATATACAGTAAAATAACTGCAACATCGTGAATAAGAAAAAACCTAGACTGTACAATAAAGAAATTACGGCATATTACATCCACTGGGCATCAAAGTTCGCCACTATGATAATAAAGCACAAGCAGACAGCAGATTACATACACTGGGCATCAAAGATCGCCACTAGTGCAAATAAACGCACTGACAAAATAATATACAAAACCGACAGCACTTCAATAGAGTTGAAGAAAGGTTAGCCCTGCTGGCGAGCTGCAGCGCAAGCACCTGAGCAAGATGATGAGACTGCGCTTCTTTAACACTTATATCTTCCTCAGTCTGAAAGATAAACAAGCAGACAGATGACATGTTTTGCACATAAAAGTATCAGTGCTGACAATTCATCACATTTCTTACTGACGAATAAAGTGACACAGTTTAAAAATGCATTAACACAATATGGTATTGTTCAGGTCAAGACATGACAAGAAATGACATTGTGAAGGAGTTGGCGGCTTCACGACACCACTGGATTACAGATCAAGAACTCATAAGTATCAATGGTTAGTCTGCTGTCAATTTATCCCATTTTAGATTGGCAAATAAAGAGATGGTTTAAATAATAGTAGAATGATATGACATTGTTCATAGTTAAGACATTGCAGAATATGACATTGTGCTGTAGTGGGTAGGTTCACCACACCACTGGATTACGGATGAAGAACATAAGCATACATGCAGTGCAAAAGAAGATCACTTGCTCTGTATAGTTTAATTTACATGGTATGAAGAAGGAACTTGGTTGTACAACTGAAAACTTAAATTGAGAAGGACAAACTTTTGTTTATTAACTACATAATAAACTTTAAACATGCAATTTGATGCAAACACCAAAAATAAACGGCTGTTGCAGTCATGCCTAACCAAATATACACAACAAAGTTTGAATGCTTGAGAAGGACAAACTTACATTACTAGTGAAGACAGGCTATATAAAGCCCTTGTCCATGCTGATGGGGGGGGGATTCAAGAAGTTTACCACATAATCTTCTTCATAAGCATTGCCTTATTCTACATTTTGTTAAGAGTATATATAGATGTGTGATAATATACGAAAAAATGGAGAATATTTAAGATAAGATGAAGAGTGATGCTACATAACCAAGTAGCTATAAATGTATGTGCAGCGATATAGGCAAAAGGCACAGCCAAGAGCAATGCACAGCTAAACTTCTTCAGTACCAACCTTATGGTAAGAGTAAATGTAGATCTGATGTGTAGAAAATGGAGGGCAAAGGAAAATAAGCTGCAGAGTGATGGTACATGAACAACTATCTGTCAATATAAGTTCATTGATAAAGGACATCATGTACTTAGAAGAACAATGCAGAGCTAAAAAAATTCATTGGCATTGGATATATTCTACACTAATGTAACTATTCATAAAGATTAGATAATTTGGAGTGAACAATTGATAAGCAAGCTATCATGCATACTGCTGTCACATAATGAACCAGGTATGTATGCAAGTACAGTGATACAGGACAACATGTACTAACAAGAGCAAAGCAGCGGTGTAACGCCCCGGATTCGATGCGCCAGGTGTCATCCAGTTATTCGCCATCGTTGCCATGTCATTTACTTGCGTGTTGCATTTTGCTATGTCATCATATGCATGCTTTTCAAAACATGCATCCGTTCGGGTCCTCCCAGTTCTCTCCGTTATCCATTCTGAGCCCCGACACTCTCGCACGCGCCCGCGGCACCTCCGAAATATTATTTTATAAGTGGCATAAAAGTGTCCTCGGAATGGGATGAAAGTTGGCGTGCGGTATTACTATAGTGTAGGTAGACCGCCTGTCAAGTTTCGTCGCATTCAGAGCTCGTTTGATAGCCCAACCGTTAAACATATAGCGGTACGCTGCCGGTACCTTCGTCGGACGTTTCGGTCTCCGATACTGCCGCCGGGCCGCACTTCTCCCCGTGTCTTCTCAGCCCGAGGCCTTCTACACAGCCCACTAACCCCACCTACAGCCCACCTAGTCCCCTCTGTTCGGAGTTGCCCGATCGTGATCGGAGGGTCCGAAACGGAGCAAAACCCCCAACCCTAGCCCTGTTTTCCTATTTAAACTCCCTAGTCCATTTTTGGACATCCCTAACCTAGCCTACCCCTCTCCCTACCCTGCTAGCCCCCTCCTCCTCGGATCCGGCACCGTCACTGCCGCCCCGCCACTTGGCACCGCCGCCACCGCGCCCTGGACCAATCCGGGCACGCCACGTCCCCTCCCGGTGCCCCTCCAGCCACTCAGGAGGCGCCACGTGTCGCCCTTGGCCTCCCCCCGCCACCGCCAGCCCGCCAGGCCCGCGGGAGGCCCGCTCTAGGCCGGATCTGGGCCCGAGGTGCCTGCATCGCGCCGCCGCCTGCCCGTGTGCCCCGCTCCTCCCTCGCCTGGATCGGGTTCTGCCCAATCTCCCTCGCCGCCGCCGTGTTCCGTCCGGTGACCGGAGCCCCTCCGCCGACAAGCTCTCCGCGCAGGCCAGCACCGCCCCGCCCCGCTCTCCCTTCCTCTCCACTCCTTCCTCCTCTAACCTCCTTTTCCCTCTGCTGCAGCGCCACCTTGGTTGCCCGTCACTGCCGACCTCATGCTCCGTTGCCGCCGGCCGGATCCGCCACCGGGAGGGCGGATCCGCCCATTTCTGCCGTCCCTGACCTCTGCCCTCGCCATCCCCACTGCCAGGTGCCTAGCGCCGCCGCCCATGCCTTCCCTTGATCCAGTGGGATCGAGGAGGAGGATGACCACGTCACCCGGCCTTGTGGGCCCCACGTGGGCTGACTCAACCTCCCCTTCGGCCCACCGCGCCTCCTAGGCCCAAGCCGGCCTGCCTCCAGTCTCCTCGCAACCTGGGCCGAGCCCAATGGTGAGCGACCCGCTAAGCCCCGCCCCGCATGCATCTTAGTTATTTGACGCTCATCCATGTTTTTTTCTGGGAAATTTGCCTGTCCTGCAAATTTGTAGCATCATGTGCATTTGTTTGACCTGGTGTAACTTCTTGCATGTAGCTTCGTTTTGTGCGTGTAATGTATCAAAATGTTCATCATGAGATGATCTTCATTTTGTTCCATTGTGCCATGCTTTTTTGAGTTCATTTTGGTGTCCTAATCATCGTTGCAGGAATGCTATATGATGTTAACTGCCGTCTGTTATCAGAACTTGATGATTTGTCTTTTTCATTGTATTTTGTGTGTGCATCCTATGAGCTTGATGTCTACATGAGTTTTGAGCTACATCATGCCATCTTTATAGCGGTGCAATCCATGTATTTTTGTGAGTCTTGTAGTGAGTGCATCGAGCTCGTGAAGTAGGGTACTTGCTGTTACTGTTTTGCTGGGCTGAATCTGCTATATCATGATGCTATGTAAACCTGCTACTACAAGTCATTCTATGCATAATCTGGAGATGTTCACTAAGGATGATTTGTTATATATATCATGCTCTATCCATCCATGCCCCTGGTTGCATTTATAGCCTGCTATAGCTTGTTGTTAATCTTGCTCTCAAATTGCTAGATAATGTTGCTGTCAGCCTGTTAACTTTAAGTCCAGTTTTGCCATGAGATTTGGTAGTGTTCCATGCACCCTATGAACTTTATCTTGCCATGATTAGCTTCATAAATGTATCTTCTTACGGTTTGTCACCTTCACATACCATGCATTGATCTATGGTGAGTTGTACAAGCTCACCAACATACCTACTTATTGTTGTTCCTGCCATGTCTGAATCTGTCATATCATTTGCCCTGTTTGCAAGGATGCTACCATCTTTTCTGTTGATATTTGGAATAAGTCCAGTAAGTGAGTGTTGTTCTTTGTCTTTAGTAATATCATTACATGCCTTTGTTTACCATGATAAGTTCATGTAGCATGTTGTTTGATAGCTCTAAACATTGCAACCTGATGTTATTTCTGCCAAGTTTGTAAACTGTTATTATTTGCAATCTTGCCATGTCCTTTTGAGCATGTTCTAGTGATTTCTGGAGATAGCTTAGTGTTCATGTTTTGTTGTGCTTTACCTGTACTCCATGACCATGCCTTTTGTTCTTATGGTGAGGTGTTGTAGCATATTCATTTGATGCTTGCTAGATGCCTAGTTGCTGTTTTGGACAGCTTGTCCTTTAAACTTGTATAGAGTGTATGTGTTGAACCGTTGCTCCGTTTTGAGTGTGCTCTATATGAAACTTGCTTGTTTTTGCATGAAGTTTCATATTATCATGTTGCATCCATGTTTTGAGAGTGTTTGCTTGATGTTTGAATGCATTTTGCATCAATGCCATGTTTAACTCGTTTTGCTCATATCTTCTAGGCCGTAGCTCCGAACTAAATGAACTTTATATGTAACTTGACTAGAATTTCGTGTAGATCCACTTGGTGCTCTTTAACTTGCTGTTTAACAACTTCAACTTAATATTTGTTCAGATCTGGACCAACTTCGAAACTTGCATATGAGGACTTACCGAAATTGTTATATGTTGTTTCCGGCCTCATTTAAACTTGCTTTGATGTGGTGTTCTTGTATGCATCATCTCTTGCCATGAGTAGCTTCATGTAGTCTTGTCTTGCATCATACTTGGTTGAGCATCATGTCATGCATAAGTGTGGTGTGTTTACCATGTTGCGTGCTTCTTCTCGATAGTTCCCGTTTCGTTACGATCGTGAGGATTCGTTCATCTACGCTTGGTTCGTCTTCGTGGCTTCATCTTCTTCATGGGCTCGTTCTTCTTCCTTGCGGGATTTCAGTCAAGATGACCGTCACCTTGGGTCTCATTACTATCATTGCTATGCTAGTTGTTTCGTTCTATCGCTATGCCGCGCTTCCTATCACTTGTTCTTCAAGCCTCCCAATTGCCATGTCAGCCTCTAACCTTTTTTCACCTTTCCTAGCAAACCGTTGTTTGGCTATGTTACCGCTTTGCTCAGCCCCTCTTATAGCATTGTTAGTTGTAGGTGAAGTTGAAGATTGCTCCATGGTGGACAGGATTATGTTGGGATATCTCAATATCTCTTATTTAATTAATGCATCTATATACTTGGTAAAGGGTGGAAGACTCGGCCTTATGCCTGGTGTTTTGTTCCACTCTTGCCGCCCTAGTTTCTGTCATACCGGTGTTATGTTCCTTGATTTTGTGTTCCTTACGCTGTTGGGTGATTTATGGCACCCCCTTGACAGTTCGCTTTGAATAAAACTCCTCCAGCAAGGCCCAACCTTGGTTTTACCATTTGTCTCACCACCACCTACTTTTCCCTTGGGAGTCGCGCTCTCGAGGGTCATCTTTATTTAGCCCCCCGGGGCTAGTGCTTCTCTAAGTGCTTGTCCGAACTAGAGCCACTTGCAGCGCCACCTCGGGGAAACTTGAGGTCTGGTTTTAGTTGTACGTAGTGTTCATCTGGTGTTGCCCTGAGAACGAGATATGTGCAGCTCCTATCGGGATGTCGGTGCATCGAGCGGTCTTGCTGGTCTTGTTTTACCATTGTCGAAATGTCTTGTAAACCGGGATTCCGAGACTGATTGGGTCTTCCTGGGAGAAGGAGTATCCTTCGTTGACCATGAGAGCTTGTGATGGGCTAAGTTGGGACACCCCTGCAGGGTATAAACTTTCGAGAGCCGTGCCCGTGGTTACGTGGCAAATGGGAATTTGTTAATGTCCGGTTGTAGATAACTTGACACCAGATACGAATTAAAACGCATCAACTGCGTGTGTAGCCGTGATGGTCTCTTTTCAGCGGAGTTCGGGAAGTGAACACGGTTTTGGGTTATGTTTGACGTAAGTAGGAGTTCAGGATCACTTCTTGATCATTGCTAGCTTCACGGCCGTTCCGTTTGCTCTCTTCTCGCTCTTATTTGCGTATGTTAGCCACCATATATGCTTAGTTGCTGCTGCAACCTCACCAGTTTACCCCTTCCTTACCCATTAAGCTTTGCTAGTCTTGATACCCATGCTAATGGGATTGCTGAGTCCTCGTGGCTCACAGATTACTACTACAACAGTTGCAGGTACATGTTATGCGATGATCATGGTGCGAGAGCGATGTTTACTTGTTTTGGAGTTCTTCTTCTGCTTCTTCTTCGATCAGGGGATAGGTTCCAGGTCGGCAGCCTGGGCTAGCACGGCGGATGTCGTTTGAGTTTCTGTTTGTGTTTCATCCGTAGTCGTATGATGCTCTTATGTATGATGTTGTTGTATTCGTGTGGCATTGTATGCCTCTTGTATGTATCCCCATCTATTATGTAATGTTGATGTAATGATATCCACCTTGCAAAAGCGTATCAATATGCGATTCTATCCTTGGTGGGACCTTCGAGTCTCTTTAGGATAGTATCGCATATTGGGCGTGACAAGTTGATATCAGAGCCTCGACCGACCATAGGAGCCCCTTTGATTGATCGTGTAGTGTGGCCGTTGTTGAGTCTAGAAGAAAACTATTTTTGGAGTCTAGTTATATCGGAGAGTAGGAATTCTTTTTACTCCTTAGCCCCTTCGTCGCTCTGGTGAGGGATCTTGATGTAGGTGTTTTGAATTACTCCTCTTCCCTTTCAAACTTTCTTTAGGATCACGCAGTTGGTTTTTCGATCGTTGTTCCTCAGCTCTTTTCATCCGGTGCATTTCCCATCAAGTTGACTCAAGCCTCTTCATCTTTGCCAAGTTCAATCCTCAGTTGTTTTCTTTTTCCCACCCGCCCACCCCTTTTCATCTCGGAGTCAGAGTCCGTAATCGAGTATCCATCCTACTCGTGCAAAGTCTTTGTTTTCTTTCCTCAATTATTACAACTGGTGCTTTCTCTTCAAGTTATTCGTCGGTTCCCCCTTCCAAGTTGCCTTTGTTTTCCCGCCCTCCCACCCTCTTCTTCCAGGAGCCTGAGTCTGTTTCAAGCATCAATTTCATTCGTGCAGAGCCTCTTCAGTCTTTTGTCAATTGTTTCAATCGGTGAATTCTCTTTTGTTTGACATTCTTCATCTCTTTTCCGGTGGACTCAATTCAAGTTTTTCGAGTTGATCATATTCTTTTCTGTGGATCAAGTGTTCTCCTTGCTCGTTTGCCTCTCACCATTTAATCATTCCAGAGTTCGGAAGACATCTCAGGAGATTCATCAGTGTTCCAATTAATTCGAGGTCATCACCTCATTCAAATATTTCAATTGTTCCGGTGCTCCATGTATCTGTTCAACAATACTTTTCAAATGGTGCTTTCTTTTAGTGGGCCCTAACCCACAGGTCTTTTCCCAGGATCTTACCTGACTCTTCTAATTATTCAGGAGCTATTCTCAAATTCTTTTCAGAGTTTGTCATAGGAATGAATTTCATCAGTCAGATGCCATCTCCAAGATCACGTTCAAATTCTTTTCATCTTTGGTTCAACCCCTCTTTTTCATTCCCCGGAGTATCTCAGTAATTTTGGTGGTGTTTCTCGTCATCATTTGAAGACCGAAGAAGAGTTTTCCTCTCAACTTTGCCCGTTCTCTCTAGGATTCATGGTTCTAGCTTCATGTTATCCTCGCGAATTATTCCATTTGTTAGATATTCTTTTCTTACCCATATGGAGCATGTCAGGAGTTGTCTTTCCATTTCTTTTCACCGGAGGCCATCATTCTAGAGGAGTTCTTTGTCCTCACATTTCAGCTACCGTTATCCAATTATCCCAGTGCTTCGTTCAAGTGTTCTTTAATCAGCTTGTTATCTCTTCATTCTTTTGCATCTAAATTCCCTCTAGCATATTTATTCTTTGAATTCTTCCCGGTGATTCATTCTCTTTCGGCAGTCATTTCCGAATTCTAATGGTGGTTCTTTCAGATTCCTTTTCTTTGATTATCATATTAATTCATTCGTTCTTTCCAATCCTACCAGTGGTTCATGAAGACTTTCTCAAGTTTTGCGGCATATTCCCCTTAATCATTTGCAATAAGAATATGTAGTATGCAAAATCCATTGCTTGTCATCAATTTAATTTGATGAAGGATAAGCATACAATAAATCTTATTCTTATTTCATCCAAGTGAGTAATCCCTTCCTTCGGACTTTGTTCTTGATGAATAAATTCTAGTTCCAAGTGTTTTCATCTTTTCTTTTTTGGAGTTCAAAATTTTCCTCATCCATTTCGTCGGAACCTCGATCTAAATCACCACAAGGCTTGAATGTTTATTCTTTCATCCTTCATCTCTATCTCATCATCCTTTTGTCACCGGAGTTCTTCATGGTGGTTCTTCATGATTTAATTCATTCCTCAAGTGTTCATCAAGATTCTTCTCGAAGGAGCTCAAGTATCTTTCCTTCTTGCTTTTCGAAGTGCAATTAATTCTCCGTATTCTTTTGAAGTGGAGTTTTGCATTTCTTCGTTCTTCTAAGCTATCCAATCATTTCCGTTTGTGGCCGGTTATCACCTTATGATCTTGAGGTGTTACCTATAAGACCACGACAAGCTTATTCTTTTCGTTGTTGATTTTCTCAACAACTTCGTTTAAACCTTCCTTCTAAGGATGCTATCGAATTCATTCGTGGTGGAAGTTGTTCTTCTCTTATCCGTTCTTTTCATTCCATTGTTTCAATTCTTCTGGAGGCATTGTGTTGTTCATCTCGTCAAGTGACATCCCATTGGGTGAAGTTCATGTTCTATTCCTTCCATTTTCAGTCGGAGTGCTGCCTAAATTCTTCCATTATATTCCTTTCCTATCTTGTTCTAACCGGAGTGGTTTCGGAATCTATCTTTTCTTGAGTTTTTAATTCTCTTCATACTCGTCATTCCTCTTTTCTACCTGAGTCCTCTCGACCTTGTTTTTCTTCTTTCTTCTAGTCTTATTTCACCTCGTCCTCTTTCCCTTCCGTCTCGTTCCTAAGATCTCGGGACAAGATCTCTTGTTAGTGGAGGAGTGTTGTAACACCCGGATTCGATGCGCCAGGTGTCATCCAATTATTCGCCATCGTTGCCATGTCATTTGCTTGCGTGTTGCATTTTGCCATGTCATCATCTCCATTTCATCTGCATGCTTTTCAAAACTTGCATCCGTTCGGGTCCTCCCAGCTCTCTTTGTTGTCCATTCTGAGCCTCGACACTGTCGCACGCGCCCGCGGCACCTCCGAAATATTATTTTATAAGTGGCATAAAAGTGTTCTCGGAATGGGATGAAAGTTGGTGTGCAGTCTTATTATAGTGTAGGTAGATCGCCTGTCAAGTTTCGTCGCATTCGGAGCTCGTTTGATAGCCCAACCGTTAAACATATAGCGGTACCGCTGCCGGTACCTTCGTCGGACGTTTCGATCTCCGAAACTGCCGCCGGGTCGCACTTCTCCCCCTCTCTTCTCAGCCCGAGGCCTTCTACACAGCCTACTAACCCCAACTGCAGCCCACCACGTCCCCTCTGTCCGGAGCCGCCCGATCGTGATCGGAGGGTCCGAAACGGAGCAAAAACCCCAACCCTAGTCCTCTTTTCCTATTTAAACCCCCCTAGTCCATTTTTGGACATCCCTAACCTAGCCTACCCCTCTCCCTACCCTGTTAGCCCCCTCCTCCTCGGATCCGGCGCCATCGCTGCCGCCCCGCCACTTGGCACCGCCGCCACCGCGCCCTGGACCAATCCGGGCGCGCCACGTCCCCTCTCGGTGCCCCTCCAGCCACTCAGGAGGTGCCACGTGTCGCCCTGGCCTTCCCCTACCGCCGCTAGCCCGCCAGGCCCGCGGGAGGCCCGCCCCGGGCCGGATCTGGGCCCGAGGCGCCTGCATCGCGCGGCTGCCTGCCCGTGTGCCCCGCTCCTCCCTCGCCTGGATCGGGGTCTGCGCGATCTCCCTCGCCGCCACCGTGTTCTGTCCGGCGACCGGAGCCCCTCCACCGACGAGCTCTCCGCCCAGGCTAGCACCGCCCCGCCCCACTCTCCCTTCTTATCCACTCCTTCCTCCTCTAACCTCCTTTTCCCTCTGCTGCAGCGCCGCCTTGGTTGCCCGTCGCCGCCGGCCTCGTGCTCCGCCGCCGCCGGCCGGATCCGCCCGTTTCCACCGTCCCTGACCTCTGCCCTCGCCGTCCCCGCCACCAGGTGCCTAGCGCCTCCGTCCATGACTTCCCTCGATCCAGTGGGATCGAGGAGGAGAAGGACCACGTCGGCCCTTTCTTGTGGGCCCCGCGTGGGCCGACCCAACCTCCCCTCCGACCCAGCGCGCCTCCCAGGCCCAAGCCGGCCTGCCTCCAGTCTCCTCGCGACCTGGGCCGAGCCCAATGGTGAGCGACCCGCTAAGCCCCGCCCCGCACGCATCTTAGTTATTTGACGCTCATCCATGTTTTTTCTGGGAAATTTGCCTGTCCTGCAAATCTGTAGCATCATGTGCATTTGTTTGACCTGGTGTAACTTCTTGCATGTAGCTTCCTTTTGTGCGTGTAATATATCAAAATGTTCATCATGAGATGATCTTCATTTTGTTGCATTGTGCCATGCTTTTTTGAGTTCATTTTATGTCCTAATCATCGTTGCAAGAGTGCTATATGATGTTAACTATTGTCTGTTATCAGAACTTGATGAATTGTCTTTTTCATTGCATTTTTTTGTGCATCCTATGAGCTTGATGTCTACATGAGTTTTGAGCTACATCATGCCATCTTTACAGCGGTGCAATCCATGTATTTTGTGAGTCTTGTAGTGAGTGCATCGAGCTCATGAAGTAGGGTACTTGCTGTTACTGTTTTGCTGGGCTAAATTTGCTATATCATGATGCTATGTAGACCTGCTGCTACAAGTCATTCTATGAATAATATGGAGATGTTCACTAAGGATGATTTGTTATATATATATCATTCTATATCCATCCATGCCCCGGGTTGCATTTATAGCCTACCGTAGCTTGTTGTAATCTTGCTCTCAAATTGCTAGATAAAGTTGCTCTCAGCCTGTTAACTTTAAGTTCAGTTTTGTCATGAGCTTTGCTAGTGATCCAGGCACCCTATGAACTTGCTCTTGCCGTCCTTAGCTTCATAAATGTGTTTTATTATTGTTGGTCACCTTCACATGCCATGTATTGCTCTTTGGTGATTTGTACAAGCTCATCAACATGCCTACGTATTGTTGTTCCTGCCATGTCTGAATCTGTCATATCATTTGCCATGTTTGCATGGATGCTACCATCTTTTCTGTTGATCTTTGGAATAAGTTCAGTAAGTGTGTATTGTTCTTTGTATTTAGTACTATCATTCCATTCCTTTGTTTACCATGATAAGTTCCTGTAGCATGTTGTTTGATAGCTCTAAACATTGCAACCTGATGTTATTTCTGCCAAGTCTGTAAACTGTTATTATTTGCAATCTTGCCATGTCCTTTTGAGCATGTTCTATTGATTTCTGGAGATAGCTCAGTGTTCATGTTTTGTTGGGCTTTACCTGTACTCCACGCCCATGCATTTTGTTCTTATGGTGAGGTACTATAGCATACTGTTTTGATGCTTGCTAGATGCCTAGTTGCTGTTTTGGACAGCTTGTCCTTTAAACTTGTATAGAGTGTATGTGTTGAACCGTTGCTCCGTTTTGAGTGTGTTCTATATGAAACTTGCTTGTTTTTGCATGAAGTTTCATATTATCATGTTGCATCCATGTTTTGAGAGTGTTTGCTTGATGTTTGAATGCATTTTGCATCA